>NW_002990114.1:139043-291025 GCF_000003125.1 Talaromyces stipitatus ATCC 10500
GAATGATGGGTTAACTCTAGTCCAATCCTGAAAAATTGTTTATAAGGATGGTAAAATAAGAAGTGACTAGCAAGATTGTGTATATGTCCTCTTCTCTATTTTTTTTTTTTTTTTTTTTTTTCAGTACATCAGGTTCCAAAGCCGGGTTTATATAGATATTTTGCCAAGATGTGTAACAACTAACAGACTCGGAGTTCTCCCTGTTCCAAGGAGTACGGCCATGATGTCTCAAGTCGAGTTTCAGGTGCACCAGGTGAAGTTTTATATGTTTGAGGATGGCCTTTGGATTCTATACCTCGTTGCAAACCCAGATTATCTGATACACCCCCTCAGCTGCAGAAAGCACTGCTTGCAAAGCTGAATAGCTTCATAGTTTGTCGGGCATGTCATTGAGAGAAAGCAATTCTTCGATGTCCGGATTTTCCATATACTTTTGCACGGGAGCAAGACAACTATCGACATTCTCTACTCCAATTTGATTGAGGAACTTTTGGTGTTCCTGCTTGCTAAGTGCCTTGGTTAGGCCATTAGCAATCATATCTTTTGTAGGCATGTAGTGCACTTGGATATCTCCCTTCTACACCTCTTGTCATACCTAGTGATTGTGAATGTTGACATGTCAAAGCTTTGTATGCAGTCGCGGAGTATCCTTCTCCAGCAATCCCAGCGTTTGTTTGTTATCGCAGAAATCGTGAAGAGTAGGTATCTTAAAACGTATCTCTAATTCTAGAAGCAATCAAAGCACATATTTACCTTCTTTCACCCCCTGAGCGAGAGCTAACAATTTGGCTTCTGTAGTTGAAGTTATTACTGTATTCTGTTTATTGGCTTACTAACCTATTGTTCCTCCGAAAAGAGTCATGATATATGCTTGAGAACTCTTGCGGTCAAGTGTATTATCTGTGAAGGAGGTATCTGTTGATACTGAGAAATCTCTACCTCCTCCAAGCCTCAGAGCATACGCACGATGGCGTTCGAGATAGCATAACACTTTGTCAGCAGCATTATGGTGTTCAGGACCTAAATTTAATAAGAACTGTGTAAGCTGTGAGACGGCAGAAGCGACATCAGGCCAAGTGCTTACAGCTGTATACATGATTAAGCCAACTTTGCGCTGATATCAATATTGACTCTTGTAGGTGGCTGTTTCTTTGTATGGAAACAACTCCTCTTGGGACATTGGTGTATCATCAGTTTGTTGAGTGTCAGCTAACTTAGCGATTTTGTCGATATAGGTGGCTTGGCTAAGCCAGATTACTTTATTGCTTTGATCCTATATAATTCTCATACCTAGGAATCACTCCAAATCTTCTCCTCCAGATAGATTGTATTTGGCGCGAAGTTGTTTTAAGATTAAGTCAGCTTCTAGTTGACAGCTTCTCTTGTACGCGACAACAATATCATCCACATAAAAGAATAGCATGATTCTAGATTTCAATATGCAACAGGGTTCGTGAGGCATAGTTTTGAATCCAAGTTTGATAAGTGTGCTTGTCAGCTCTTTTTGCCATAAAAGAGGCGATTAGTGTAGTCCATAAAGGGCCTTATTTAGCCGGTATATCTTTCTAGGTTCGCGATATCTGGGAGCCATTCTCATAAATATCTCCTTATCCAGTATGGTGTTAACGAAGGCATTGATAGCGTTATATTGCTTAAGTTCTAGGTCGAAGCGCGCAGCAATAGCTATAAATGTTCTAAAGGACCTCGCAGCAAGAGTAGCAGCATACGTGTCTCTTGAATCATCCCTTTTTTCTTGATCATCTCTTACCACGAGTCGCGCTTGCACTTGACCAGACGACCTTTCTTATCCTGCTTGTAGACATATACCCACATACAATCAAGAATCTGCTTTCCTCTTGCCTTACCGATAGGCACTGTTGTCCAAGAGTCAGATGGATCATAGCTTTTAAGGTGAGCTTTCTCAGCCTCTTCAAATAGCCAACCTAGAGGGTGATTTCCCACTTCACGATGACTCTTGGGAGCAGGCGGCAGGTCGCGGATTAGGACTGACTGGAGTCGACATCCTGACCTCAGACGTCATTGGAGGCTTGCATGGTCAAACTTAACCGTGTTCACCTTGTACTGATGATGTCATGTGCTTACTAAAAATGTAAACCTCCAAGGATTGAGCTCTCCTCATTGCGTAGTCAAGGAAGTGGCATTGGTTCTAATAGGAGTCTCACCAAAACATTCCCTATTCTTCCTGAGTGATTTACTGAACCTATCCCCAGGGAATTGCCTGCCATGTGTCTTATCCAGATAATCCATAGAGTCACGCAGATTAAGAGCACCATCGGTACATTCCTTAAAATCAGCACGCGAACCACTGGTCCTGTCCATATCTACATTACTAGAAGTACCATCGATGCGTTTTCTAGCGGTTTCTTCCTAAATGAGAGTACCACTAGTACATTCCCCGTCAGTTGACATTCTAGCTGCAAGCGTAGGGCTCTAATGAAGGTCGAGATCATTATCTGAGACAACAGTTATACTAGCCGCCAACAGAGCGCTTGGAGGCGTCTCTGGAGGTGTAGGATAAGTATATTTGTCTATCCCATCTAACAATCCTTCTCCTGCTGTCAAAGTTGGGCCGCTCATATCATAGACATCAAGCTGACTTGATTCCTAAGATCCTAAACCAGTTGCTGACCTTGCTAACCTATCAGGTTCAATATTCACTGTGTCTCCATCAAATACTATATTTATTATGTGGTCCATTAAATCAGCATATTTATCGTCAAAATCTGTATCTGTTCTAAGGTCTAGTTTAGTTAGTAACTATATTAGTTCCTGGGTTAACATATATAGAAGGTCATCTCTGAGATGTTCAATATTTCTGCTAAAAACCTTATCCTCATTGAATATTATATCTTGTATCCTTATAATCCTTCCAGTTGTCAGGTTCCAAATCCTATACACATTTATTGAATTGTATCAAACGAGATATCCTATCCAGGCTCTTGGATTAAAATGTTAAAGATGATTCTGTTGGTTTGTGGAAGCAATCGAGTGTGTGTGTGTGTGTGTGTGTGTATATTTAAACGGCCGTGGTTCGTGACTCGCACGCTTCCCACCGATCCCTATTGGGACATAGGCCGCCGAGGGGTAAGCCTCGGGTTTCAGGTCCTATCAGATTTATGTACAATTAAGAGACTCTTTGGCGCGTTTCCATAGCTGCCGTGGTCTTACAGGGAGGTCCACTTTGAGTGGGTTTTGGGTATTTGCCAGCTGCAATGGTCCGCTTACGCACCATGACCCATAATTCTACCACCATCGCAATTAAGCAGTGCGTTTCAGAAGAAGGAGGGGAAGAAGGAAAGATAGAAAGAAGGAAGGAAAGAGAGAAGGAAAAGAGAGATATGAGGGGGAAGTAGGGCTGACTTAGCTAGGTGCTAAGGAGAGGTTGGCGAGGACAGATGTCCTCAAAGAAACAGGTTTCTGCTAGCCATGTGGCTAGTTTTTGTGCTCCTTTTGCAGTACCTAAAAGAAAGGAGATAATCTCAGAAGGGGGCCCAGGAGAACGAGGGGCTTATCTCTTAGCTATATAATAGAAGAAGAAGTGCAGAGATGCTTTTCATGCTCCACACCAACATAGTAGATGAGTATCATCATGATTAAAGCGTTTATGATAGTTTGCAAAGTCTCCATAACTAGTACGGGCCGCGATGATGCGGCCAAGATTGAGTTGGTTAAGCAGAAGCTCTCCAGGGCGCTTAGGAGATGTGGTTATTTCTAGGTCTTAGTATATCTGTGGCGCTACAATCTGCCACCATATCTGAGTAGTGGAAAGGGCTTAAGTATTAGTGTATCTCTTTAGCGAGGCATATGAAGATTTAGATGGAGAGAGGGAAGCAGAGGCAGCTCCCTCTTTAGCAGCAAAATCAGCCACTTCATTCTCAGGGATTTTGGTGTGTCCGGGGACCCATTGGATTTGGATTGATTCATTT
The DNA here is from genome assembly GCF_000003125.1 of Talaromyces stipitatus ATCC 10500. Taxonomy (NCBI): domain Eukaryota; kingdom Fungi; phylum Ascomycota; class Eurotiomycetes; order Eurotiales; family Trichocomaceae; genus Talaromyces; species Talaromyces stipitatus. Next base: position 142,991 of record NW_002990114.1, read on the forward strand.
TTGGTATGTGGAAGCCTCTCGCGTAGTGGCCAGGCGGCTGCAAGGGTGCGGAAGGATTCAAAGACCTCTTGAGAGGATCCTGTAGAGGGAGATAGGAGGCGCATGGCAACTTCCAGGTTGTTAAGGCAGATCCATAAGTTAGTAGTAAATTGAGCTGTTAGGTATGCTATTGCTACTTAAGTACCAGCTAGGGCAGCTTCTGCTTCTGCGTCAAAGACCTCTTTCTCATATCTATATAAGAGTGAGGAGTGGAGGAACTAATGGTATACTTGAAATCCAATATAGCTACCCCCTGCACGTCTGTCTACCAGTCTAGATCCATCTGAAAAGATTATAATATTAGAGCTAGGGATGGTGCGTTGAAAAACTATAAAATTAGCCGCTGCCTGTTCCTTAGTGCGTCCCATGGGAGCTCCTATTCGAGCTTGGGCATTCTCATGAGACTTGCGAGGGTGCCAGGGAGCGTATTGGAGAGGGTTTATCTGCTCAAAGTTGGGGGAAGCCAGTATATGGTAGGCAAATTGGCTGGTTTGTTGGCCATTACTGGCAACCTGTTCTGCGCGTCTTCGAAGTGGGTGGTAAGGGTCCAGACGCCGTAGGCGGACAGTTGCAAGGAGGGCTATTCAATCTAGCTCAATTTCTGGTGGAGAGAATCCAGACTCTCAGTAAAGGACAGATATTGGGGTTGTGTGGAAAACTGGAAGGACTGCTCTTGCGCTTATTATTATTACTTTAGTTAGTTTCTCAAGATATTCTCTAACTCGATTTAAAGTCTGGGAAGGCCCAGGGCGAGTACGTCCTGGCTACCAGGTTTCAGCACTATAGTATGCTTTATGGAGTATGCAGGCTGATATGGCCTACTATAGTAAATGAGGTTTAACTCCTCGGACAGTATTTCCTAGAGAGCGAAGGGCATTAGCCACAGTAAGGGCTTTAGATGCTGTTTCACTAACATACTATTTAAATGTGAGCTTTTTATCATAGAGGATTCCTAGCTAACATAGATGTAGCTATTTAGTATTTTCTGAGACTGTAATAGATCCAGCTTTTACTAAAGGTGTGCAGGTTAGATCCTGGTCTGCTTTACGTCGAGAGAAGTGAAGAAGCTTATATTTATCTGGTGCAAAAGTAATGCCCTCTGCAGCGCCCCAGTTAAGAGCTTCTTAAAGTGAGTCTGATAAGGCTTCGTAGTTAGTAGTAAGGAATGTTGAGATTGCTAGATTAGAGTGAGTGGTAGGAGTTGATTTGGCTGGGGCATGTTGGGTAATAGTTGTATAAGTTGACTGTTCAAGACCTGAGGGGAGGCGTGAGGGAGAGGGTGAGGGAAGAAAGGAATTTGGGGTGAGGGAAGGGGAAGAGGATAGGGCAGGGGGAATAGAGGTTGTTGAGATACTGCTAATGTAGGCGTTGAAATGTTGTTAGGCTATTGAGGCGAGGTCATCGCTTAGAGCGGTGAGGGCTCTCAGTAGGTGAGGGGCAAGGCCGGCGGTTTGGCTGTGGTATTTATCGAGGAATGCAGCTATAGGGCTGAAGATCTTCTGTCCTTCAGAAGCTCTTGTTGTGGCTGCAAGCGTAGATTCCAGGAGGGCTATCTGTAGAGGGCCATCTGTACCAGAGCCTTTACGCGCCATGGTGTTGCCAGGTGCGTTGAGACGCGTCAACGGCCGCGCTCTTGGGAGCTAGTAGTAGAGAGGGGTGAGGAATTTGAGCCTCTGACTGTTTGATATGAATAATTAAAAGGAAGTCGCCTATCAACTCCGTCAGGACAGGTAACACGGAAGAAGAGTCTGGTAGGAGGGGCACGTAACACGTGTGGAAGCAATCGAGTGTGTGTGTGTGTGTATATATTTAACGGCCGTGGTTCGTGACTCGCACGCTTCCCACCAATCCCTACTGGGACATAGGCCGCCGAGGGGTAAGCCTCGGGTTTCGGGTCCTATCAGATTTATATATAAATAAGAGACTCTTTGGCACATTTCTATAGCTGCCGTGGTCTTACAGGGAGGTCCACTTTGAGTGGATTTTAGGTATTTGCCAGCTGCAATGGTCCGCCTACACTCCATGACCTATCACTCCACCACTATTATAACTGAACAGTAAGTTTTGCAGAGAGGGAAAGAAAGAAGAGAAGAGAAAGAAAGAAGGAGAAGAGAAATATAAAGGAAGAGTAGGGCTGTCTTAGCTAGGTGCTAAGGAGAGGTTGGCGAGGGCAGATATCCTCAAAGAAGTAGGTCTCTGCTAGCCATGTGGCTAGCTTTTGTGCTCCTTTAGCAGTGTCTAAGAGAAAAGAGATGACCTCAGAAGGGGGCCTAGGAGGCTAAGGGGCTCGTCTCTTAGCTATATGACAGAAGAAGAAGTGCAGAGGTGCTTTTCATGCTCTACATTAGCAGAGAAAATAAGCGTCATCATGGTTGAAGTGTTCATAGTAGTCTGCAAAGTCTTTATGATTAGTACAGGCTGTAATAACATGGTCAAGATCAAGTCAGTTAAGTTGAAGCTCCCTAGGGCGCTTAGGGGAAGTGGCTATTTCTAGATCTTAATAGCTCTGTGGTGCCACCTTCTCCCATTGTGACTGAGCAGCAGATAGGGATTGAGTCTTGGCGTATCTCTTTAGCGAGGCGTATGAGGATTTGTAAGGAGCAGGAGGGATTAAGGCAGCTCCCTCTTTAGCAGTGAGATCAGCTGCTTCGTTCTCAGGGATTTTGGCGTGTCCAGGGACCTATTGGATTTAGATAGATCTACTTTTGGTGTGAGGAAGCCTTTTGCGAAGTGGCCATGTGGCTATAAGGGTATAGAAGGATTTAAAGATTTCTTGGGAAGATCCTATAGAGGGAGATAGAAGGCGTACAGCAACTTCTAGATTATTAAGGTAGATCCATAGGTTAGTAGCAAATTAAGCTGTTGGGTACACTATTGCTACTTAAGCGCCAGCTAGAGCTACTTCTGCTTCTGCATTGAAGACCTCTTTCCTATGTCTGTATGAGAGTGAGGAGTGGAGGAACTAATAGTATGCTTGGAGTCTAATATAGCTACCCCCTACATATCCATCTGCTAGCCTAGATCCATCTGAAAAGATTACAATATCTAAGCTAGGGATGGTACGTTGAAAAGCCATGAAATTAGCCGCTACCTATTCCTTAGTACGTCCCATGGGAGCTCCTATTTGAGCTTGAGCATTCCTATAAGGCTCGCGAGGGTGCCAGGGAGCATATTGGAGAGGGTTTATCTATTCAGAGTTTGGAAGGGCCAGTGTACGGCGGGTAAATCGGCTAGTTTGTTAGCCATTACTAGCGATCTGTTCTGCGCGTCTTCAAAGTGGGTGATAAGGGTCAAGACGCCGTAGGCGGACAGTTGCAAGGAGGGCTATTTGATCTAGTTCGATTTTTGGTGGAGAGAATCCAGACTCTCGATAAAGGACTGGCTTTAGGGTTGTGTGGAAGACTAGAAGGACTGCTCTTGCGCCTGTTAGTATTACTTTAGTTAGTTTCTCAAGATGTTCTCCAACTCAGTTTGAAATCTGGGAAGGTCCAGGGCGAGTATGTCCTGGCCACCAGGTTTCTGCGCCATAGTATGCTTTATAGAGTATACAGGCTGATACAGCCTACTATAGTAAATCAGGTTTGACTCCTCGAACAGTATTCCCTAGAGAGTGAAGAGCGTTGGCCACAGTAAGGGCTTTAGATGCTATTTCTCTAACATGCCATTTGAACATTAGCTTTTTGTTAAAGAGGATTCCTAGCTATCGTAGATATAGCCATTTAGTGTTTTCTGATATTGTAATAGATCTAGCTTTCACTAAAGGTGTATGGGTTAGGTCCTGGTCTGCTTTATATTAGGAGAAGTGAAGAAGCTTGTATTTATCTAATGCAAATATAATACCCTCTGCAGCGCCCTAATTAAGAGCTTCTTAAAGTAAGTCTAATAAGGCTTCGCAATTAGTAGCAAGAGAAGTTAAGATCGCTAGGTTGGCTACATTGTCTGCGTAACTAAATCTGTTCTTTGGATTTCCTAGACGGAATAGAGGCGCTATGTAGAGCATGAAAAGAATGCCAGATACTGGGGATCCTTGTGGAAGACCGCAGGCAATGTCTGTTGAGGGGCCGATCTCTCCATCAAGTCGGATCTGAACTGATCGCCCAGTAGCAAAGGAGGCAATCTAGAGAATAAGATTAGTAGGCCAGCCCTACTCACATAATCTGTGGATCAGTCTGCCGGGAAGCACGGCGTCAAATACATCTTTGACATCTAGGGTAAGGAGTGAGGCAGTCATGCCTTGATTTAGCGCTTGTTCAACATCATGTGTTAGGCATGTGGTTAGGTTAGTTATAGATCTTAGTAGGAGAGCCTCAAATTGTTGCCTTGCTAATACTTTATGGTGTAAAGAGATCCATGCTATATTCCGTGCTATCAAGCGCTCTAGTCCTTTGCCAAGTACTAATAGGAGAGTGATTAGTCTGTATGAACTAGATGAAGACCAATCAGTCTTTTTTAGTTTCTGAATGATTGCTAAGATTGCGTGTTGAAAGCATTTAGGATGATAATCAATCTTTAGGCACCCTTGATATAGCATTAGTACCTTATCTTTGATTAGAGGCCAGGCTACTTTGAGTATGCAGGTTGGGATTTCATCTGCACCAGGGGCTGTGTTTCCTGCCTGAAGTACTGACTCCTCCACTTGTAGCATTGATATATCTAGGAAGTAGAGACTAGTGGAAGGCACTGCTGGGGAGTCCAGAGGTATGTCTCCTGCCTCTGCCAAGTTCTGGAGAAGATTGCGGACTAGTACGTCTCATTTCTCGTGTACAGTAACTGCTGGGAGGCTGTTGGGCCTTAGCGGATCTTTTAGTGGAGGGCTTCGGAAGATGCCTGTAGACTTATGCTATTTACTTATATCAAAAACATCCTTTATTTGTGTTACTATGAGACTATCTAGTTATCCTGCGGAAGTCTATCTTTGAGTAGAGGCCTAAGCGGTAATTGTGTAAAGCTTTCTTGCAGTCTTCGTTCCACCATAGTTGTCCTATGCCTTGTGTTATGGTTCTCTTAGCAGAGCCTCTATATACTCCTTGAATTATAGATGTCAGTTTTTTAGCAAGGGCATCAAGATCTTCTTCTGTTGCGGCTAAGCTCTCGGTGTCAGCGAGATTAGAGGCGAGGAGCGAGAGGAAGGAGGTGTGGTCTAGTGTATTAATTCTCAGTTTCTGGGCTGTTTCCTTGTATCTCTGATCCTATGGAATAGTGGTGATTAGTGGTTGATGATCTGAGGTTGCATCTAAGTAGCTCGCTATGCTAGCTTTGGCTCCTGTGAGTGCCAGAGGGCTTGAGGCGAAACTAAGGTCTAACACGTTACCCCTTTCATGTGTGGGACAGTCTATGTTGGAAATGAGTACTAGACCCTGGAGATCCAGCTAGTTAATAAACAGCTCTGCAAAAGTTATAGGGCTACGTTGTAGCAAGGGTTGCCATCTGTTGTGTAGTAGATTGAGATCGCCTATAAGTATTATTATTTGAGGGAAATATGCCTCTAGCAGGGTTGTGAGAGCTTTCGCGGCTTCACCTGCTCTGCTGCAGCCTGCTAGGGCATTATAGATATTAACTATTAGAGTGGACTTTCCTATAGGCGAAAAAATCTGAAGGAACAGGAGATTCGAGGCTTCTTTAGTGTTAGTTGTAAAGGGGCATAGCTGGGAGATCCAGATGCCTTTCTTCTTTCAGACATAGGTGAGGACTCGTGGTCGGCCACTTATTGCCCAGCTATCAGTTGGGGAGAAGCATTCATATGATAGATGTTTTTTAGTAATCTGTCGGCTGAGGTCTTTAAATATATATAGTTCTTAGATTAGGATAATATTAATGTCGCTAGTGTATACCAATGTGAGGGCTATTTCATATGTGTCTAGCGCGTGCCCTATATTTAACTGTAGGATTTTGAGAGGCGCCTTTTAAGTTGGATAGTGATAGATTATAGCTCCTGTTCAAGAAGAGAGGTAAACTAGTTTTATAGTTGAGAGGTTATAAAACAGACTACACGAGCTGTAATGGAAGGATCTTTAGTTGGGGCGCGAGGTGGGGGGGTTACTGAATGCAAAGGAGAGATAATCTCATAGATTGAAGGCTGCAATGGCATCTTATCTAATGCCATAGGTGTTTCTTATGTGCCTATGGAGAGCTGAGAGCTACATCCTCCTTCAGTTCGAGCTTTTGCGAGGTTTATAGCGCAGGATTTGCGGATCTCTATTTGTTAAGCTTTAGTATGTTTAGTATTGCCTTTAGGGTGCAGAAGGCATTCTGCGAAATCAGCTGGATGTAGTCTATGGCAGTGTATGCATCTAGGAGGGCATTAATGAGGCTCTGGGGCTATGTAGCGGTTAACATGGCCCTCTTTAGTATATTCTGAGGAGCTATATAGTTGGCATTGAGAGGGGCGTGCACAGGATTGTGCATTATACTATTTCCAGCATTGTGTGTATTAAATAACTATTGTTTTCTTAGAGAGGTGACAAGTATTGGTGATAGTGCTAAAAAGACATAGCTAGATAGGCAGTGATAATTTCATGCCTTCTGGGAAGTTGACAAACCAGCTTAAGAAGAGAGTATCAGGGTTAGCAGCGCTTGTAGTAGTCTCGCTAATAGATATAAGCTTAAGCCCTATAGTTTTACTAATTTCTAAGGATAGTAGTGTAGGATTGACAGGGATTAGAGAGTATTGACCATCCAAGATTCAGCTAATTTTCCTTGGCATGTTGATAACTTGGTACGAGACCTATTAGGAGCTGCATTCTATCTGGTAGTTAACAAAGAATGCAGAGATTGTCTCTTTTTAGGCCTTAAGGGCTAGAAGGGCTTCTGGAGATGAGAAACATAGTGCAAAGCTAGTCTTTGTAGCTTAGACTTCTTTTAGTGCTGCACTATTTAAGTTTAGTTGAGATTGTAGGCTAGAGTAGATAGTGTAGACTTCCATTTTTCTAGCTATATGGTCAGCTGGGAGGCGTATGAAGAGCTGGATGTCAGGAAGGGGTTATTTCATCAGAGGTATAGGCTTTTTGATGGAGGCTTTAAGGTGAGTGGTGGGAGTTAATTTGACTAGGGCATATTGGGTAATAGTTGCATAAGTTGACTGGTTAAGGCCTAAGGGGGGACGTGAGGGAGGGGGTGAAGGGGGTAAGGGATTTAGGATGGGGGAAGAGAAAGGGAAAGAAGACAGGGCAGGTAGAATGGAGATTATCGAGATACCACTGATATAAGCGTTGAAATGTTGTTGAGCTACCGAGGTGAGGTCATCGCTTAGAGCGGTGAGGGCTCTCAGTAGGTGAGGAGCAAGGCCGGTGGTTTGGCTGCGGTATTTATCAAGGAATACAGCTATGGGGCTGAAGATCTTCTGTCCCTCAGAAGCTCTTGTTGTGGCTGTAGACGTGGATTCCAGAAGGGCTGTCTGTAGAGGGCTGTCTGTACCAGGGCCTTTACGCGCCATGGTGTTGCCGGGCGCGTTGGGACGCGTCAAAGGCTGCACTCCTGGGAGCTAGGTGGTAGAGAGGGTTGAGGATTTTGAGCCTCCGACTGTTTGATATAAATAATTATAAGGAAGTCGCCTATCAACTCGAAAATCGTTTTTTTCTCTGCGGATGTGTTGTGGAAGCAATCGAGATGCCTCACTCCGACGCACTGAGCCGCTATCGGAACTTGCAGTGCACTAGCACAAACTCAGTTAAGCTTAATACTCAAAGATATCTTTATAGTGGAAATATTGATATTGACTTTAATTCTGCGCACCCTTCTATCTACATCTTGAGGGGATTGTTGGACACTATTTATGCTTGAGAATCCCATCCACGCAATCTCAAATAGAAGATTCTCGACACAGAGCTGTAAAGTTGATTCGTAGATTCAATCTTGTGACTTCAATTCTCGAATTTTCCTTGTATCAATGTTGTAGGCTTTCCTTGATTAGGTTTAGCTTACCTAATCCTCGACAGCCGTAGGGCCTCACGTGACCTCGTCTAGGATAGAGGGATGTAAGACCGCGTCGGGGCGTGAATTAGATAGCTACAATCATACACATTTGAACCCATACAGAATTGCAGTACCTGCTAACCATCCTACGTACGTACGTACATTAACGTGTACACGTGCTTTATGCACCCACAGATTCTCCTTTTTTATATATTCTATTATAAGTGCGTATACCTTGCAACCATATACCTTAAGGTATGCAAGTTAAGGTTTCTGGTTCTCGATAACAATTCTATTTTTCTAGGCAGCATGAGTGGTAAATCGATCGTATAGCGTCTTCCAGTTTGAAGTATACCGAGGAGTACAATTATAAAGGTAGACTGCAGCGCGCACAATTTCTGGCCACAGATTAAAGGGTAACTTGGCATCTTTTCTCATGCTTCTTCCTTTTATCTTAATAATGACTCCAGAGTGCTCAACACCTCCATTCAACGCTTGGGTATAAGCAGGTGAAGGTTGGAGGATAATGCGCTTCTTATATTTAAGGTAATGCTTCACCTTAGATCGCTGTGCAATCTCGTTGTCCATCTCAATCTTAATTGGGCTAATGACATAGGCTTTCTCTAGGTAATTAAGAAACTATTTCAATATCTCCAAAATCTTTTCTCCTTGGTGCGAAGTCATATAATAGTCCCATATAAAACCACTGAATTAATCAGTTATTAGCATCAGTGTTTTCTCTCTATATATTATACTTTTTATAAAATTGTAAAGTCAATAGCAAGGTGTTTGCCAGGACTATGTGGAGGGGTTTATTCTTCTTATCTGATTATTCTCTGTGCCTTTAATATTCCATATAATTCACATTTAACAGTAGTTAGTCCTTTGGATATTGTGATTAATCTGATACCTTTAGCAGCTCCAGGGAGATGCTTCAAGACTTTAGATCCTGGATAGCCAAGACGAGCATGCCAGCGATTAGCATCTGCTTTTCTTTCCTTTCAAGATGTCTAGGAATCAAATCTATAACATTGTATTGCAAAACCAGTTTTTACAAGAGGATGGTCATGTTCGATATATTCGAGTACAAACTGAGCTTCCTTTTCCCTCAGATAAGCAAGAACTTGGTTAGAGTCGTTCCGGAGACAGTTATATCCCTTCCAAGTATCCTACCAGATTCCTTGCTTTCTGAGCTGATAAAAGGAAACTAGATTTGCCACAAAGTCTTTGCAATAAGTGACATTATAAAGCCTTAAGATTTGAAGTTTTCCATCTAGGCCGTGTACTTCAATATCAACTTCTCCATATCCAAGGACTAGTACTTAGTAACTGCCTGCCTATAGGAAGTCTCCATGTTGTGCTTTCCTAAAGTTAGCGAACCTCTTGAACTCGTTGAAAACATGAATTGAAGATCCAGAGTCCAGTAAAGCTGAGTGCTTTAGTGGATAATTGTTAATTAACAGTACAGCGAGGTTCTTTTTCATGCGAACAAAGTATGCCGCTTTACACCTGCCAACTGCTGATCTAGGGAGTCATTCTAGACTTCCTTCAATAGTTGTATTATCTTAAGTCTTTTGCGAAGCTGACTCTTGTTGTTCCTGAGACTTACTTCGAGGGCGAGATCGACCTTGTACTTATGTGTTCGGAGCACCTTCTTCAAGGTGCATCTTCTTTATCTTATTAACCAGGTCAGGGTGATCCTCTGCAAATTTCTTTGCTCTCATCTGGGGACCCCATCTTGGGATAAACTCTTTGGGAGCAAGATTTTCAAATAGATAATAACAGAATTGAAGAAGATGCCACTCTTTGCATGCTTCACAAACTAGTCTGGTTGTCTGATACTGCTCTGGACCTTAGTTCTTCTTGCGAAGAGGTCTAATGGAGCGAGATCGTGAGCGAGTACGTCTACGCTTACATTCTAGAGAATGGCTTAGTTGTCGATCATAACGGTAACTTCCTCGTCAGACTCGTCATCAGTCCTTTCTCTTTGAACCGCAAACAATCCTGTATATACACGAGATGGTCGTCAATCCTAGATTTTACGAAAGTTGCGTCGGAAGGCATTTGCCAGCTCCCTTCTAGTGAGAGTGCTGTCCTCGATTTTCCCTTCAATAGTGATCTTATATGCTGTAGTCCATGCGTCATCTAGTGGGTGAATTATATTAAGGAATTGCGTTGACTAGTCTAGGACATTACTGGCGATCACCATAGACTTTCTTTCAGCTTCAAGCAGTAATTCCTCCCATTTGGTAAACCCAAGCTTCGAGATCTCTGGTGGAGGGTTTCAGAGATCTTAAGTGTTGATCATATTCATTTTTGATACGTCTCTGGGAGATATATCTTTCTTGATTTAATTGTTCTTTAAGATTGATATAAGCTTTCTTCCAGTTGGCAGTGACCACTATACAAGTTTTATGATAACTTGGGCTCACGGTCTGCTTCATCCAGGTAAAGATTTGTTCGATTGCCTTCTTCTGTTCGCTCTATTCAAAATAGCATTGCTTATACAGATTAAGGCGAACATTGAAAATCTTAGTTGCTCTGTCTAAATCTTTATTGGTGTGAGTAACCTTATTCATGGTTTCTGCTTGGACGGTCTCCTGTGAATCAGGAGTTGGAGTAGGTTGAGTATCCTTGCCTTGGGTTGCTGCAACTTGTGCTGTATTGTTATGGTGTTGTCTTCCAGCTGAGGCTGCAGCACCTATACGATTTGCACCTGTTGCAGGTATTGGATTTATAGGAGCTGCAGGAGCCGTCAAGAAGTCATCATTTGGAAGATTAATAGGCTTCTTGAGGAGTTCCTGAGTTCCTTGCAAGATTCCGATAACGTCCTTAGCTCTTGCCTGATTAAAAAGCTCGTTCTGCCAATGGTTTCAGTCATCAGGGGAATGAAGCTTCACGTTCATGGCAGTGTTGGACGACATATTCGAATGCGTTGATCTCATATAGGAAGAGGCACTCAGACTCTTAATTGTCGGAATGATGGGTTAACTCTAGTCCAATCCTGAAAAATTGTTTATAAGGATGGTAAAATAAGAAGTGACTAGCAAGATTGTGTATAGGATGGCCTTTGGATTCTATACCTCGTTGCAAATCCGGATTATCTGACTCAGACTCGGTACTTAGGGCTAACGGGTTAGGGTTATCATGAAATGTAAAGTGAATGTGCGAAACTACCAATCACATTCACCCAGTCACCAGACTCAACAAGCCCTAAGTCGGTGAGCAAATCCCGAGCATATTATTGGCCAGTGCGTATTCATCCAAAACGGGACTAGTGTGTCGTCTGAGGTTTACGCGCCGGCCACTCAAGGAGCCCACTTCAGGTCTATCTCGATGCGTTATTGTTCTTTGTGATGCCTAGTCAGCAAGGAACATGGTAACCACGCGCGTATCTGCCATCGGAAAGGGCAGACATAAACCCCAAAAATTGGCAAAAATGACTGCCTTTCGCTCGGGCCAGAATCCGGGTCCTATATATATGCAGTTTCCACGGTGTCCTGCTTATCTTGCAAGAGTCCACGTCTGATTCATAACTTCTGGTCGCTTTCGTTCTTTTCAAGGCCGGACAAATTCAACAGAATGTCGGATCCAGCTACAACGATCACGGCACCACCGCCATACATTACTAGCAGCCAGCAATGTACACTGGAGATATGTCCTCTTTCGTATGCTCACACAACTTATCTCCCGAATCTGGGAGGAAATGCTTTCTTTGTCGCCGTATTCGCTCTTTTCATCCCAATACAGATATATCTTGGCGTCCGAACTCGAACCTGGGGATACATGGTCGGCATGGTCTGCGGTCTGATCCTCGAGGTGTTGGGGTATATAGGGCGGATAAAGATGCGAGACAATCCATTTATTGATAGATGGTTTGAAATGTGCGTATTCCTGGTAACGATTTTTTTATGGCACATAAGTCCAGCCCCATACCTATGTGCTGGCATATGTACCAATTCATGCTGATCCGTTGTCTGTTGAAATATAGGTATATCATTAGTCTCACCATCGCACCGGCATTCCTCAGCGCAGCCATCTACCTCAGTCTTGCTCGTATAGTATCAGTCTATTCGATAGAGCTCACCAGGATTAAGCAACGAGGCTACACTCTCATCTTTGTTACCTGCGATATCTTCTCTTTACTCCTACAGGCTGCAGGCGGGGCAATCACGACGTCCAACGACAATTCGACCGTGCAGGCTGGTATCAACATCATGATAGCGGGTTTATCCACCCAAGTCGCATCACTGACGCTCTACCTCGGCATTTGTCTTGACTTTGCATTTCGAGTATACAGACTGAATTCGCAGAAACAATCTGGGCATATGTTTCGACTGGTCGGGAAGCGCCATTCATCTGCTTTGTCCAATGATGAGGAACATGAAGACGATCATGGCCATGCAGCAACTGGACTGAATCCTGATTTTGCATCTCTCCGTACATCAAGGAAATGGCATATATTTCTGGTCTGCCAAGGTTTAGCAACAATCTGCATCTACATTCGTTGCATATTTCGCGTCGCAGAACTCAGTGGAGGTTTTAATGGCCATCTAGCAAACGATGAGGTCACCTTTATGGTCTTGGAAGGCGCCATGATCACTATCGCGACGGCTGCGTTGAGCTTCTGGGGTCATCCCGGCATTGGTTTTGCCGGACGGTGGGATGAACTCAATTACCCTTTGTTCTCAAAAAAGAAGCGCGCGAATAGTGCATAGCCAAGACCTGTTGTGCAAGTTCTCTATAGATGCTTTAGCAGTTCAGACACGAGTCTTGATACACTCGGTTGGGGCATTGTGCAGCTCCTGTGACAAGTAAGCAGCTACTTGTTCGAATATCCAAGCCTTCATTTTGATTTCCGTCTTTTTTGGTGGGAATGGATTTTAGTCTCCGGATTCTTGGCTTTATTTCATTCACTGGGAAGCTTCTTCCTCTCATTTCGTTTGACTACTTTTCACAAGCAAAGCGGTGGCGTTTGACATTTGTTCTTAGTATCTTTTCCTTATTTGACAGGTGATGGGCACAGTAGATTTCAATACGATATGACTGTTGCCTAATCTTGAGTAGTTATTTACCATGGGTCCATCAAAGGCGTAACAAAGAGTTATGCTGGTAGGCATATACGTATACCACGTTGGCTACGCTTAGTTCTGATCCATAAAATAAACATTCGGATTCCGGCAGCCCAACTAGACGTCCGGTATGAGGGCAGTGTCAGGTGAAGACAAAGTGTCCACGATGCTCGAGACAGGCCAACCTGTCTTTCCTCCCCAGATTTTTAATTCGATTATTACCTCCGCGCTCATTCCATGGTCTCGTAGCCATGGGCCACCTGTGGGTATACAGTCAGATGATAGATCAAACGACTCCAATAGAGACTTACAAAAAGCTATCGGTCCGAATGCATTGACCCAAACAGGAGCGGAATCACTTGACAACGCAAGAGAACACGCCTCAGTCGCATGATATTTCAATCTATGATGTAGGACTCTATAGTCCTCCACGCGCTGTAGTATGTTGGACGGTTTAGCTGTAGGTTCTGCTAGCCACAAGATGCTCATTGCCGTATGATAGTAATGAAGGCTTGAAGCTTGGCTTGTCAGTAGAAAGGAGAAAAAAGGCATCCTGGCTGCGTACCGTGCCAGTCCCCGAGAGTCCATACGGACGAGAATCTACTCTGCTTCTTCAGACCAGGCGTCCTTATCGGTTCAAACGACGGTGGAAGAGACTCCCTCCACTTCTGTACCTGGCTTTTCAGTACATTCCATTCGAATAGATCCATGGAGGACAAGTCCTCGCGAAGGCATCGGTTAATGACCTTGCCGAGAAGGAATGTGATATAATTCGCGAAATCTGAGTCATTTGAAGGTGTCTGAGGAAGGCTCCATGTGGATAAATCGATCATTAGATCTCGCTGCTTAATCAGAGATACCGTAATATCTTCCCGCAAATAGTTCCAAAATCCAGCACTGAAAAGGTCCGTCGAGAGTTCGATATGGTGGTTAACTACCAAAGAATAGCAACCCTGAAGGTGGTTCTGGGAGCCAAAATCCTCTAGGATAAGCCAGCAAGTAATTTTTTGGTTAGAAACTGACTGATGCAAGAGAGGAGTTCACAATATCATGGAAGATACATACGTGATATGATCTCATAGGAGCGAAGTAGGCAGATAGCAGCAAGTGTCTCCTCATTTGACAGACTGTCCAAGTTCTTAGTGACAGATATCAGCCTCTGCACACAGTCTAGATGATAAAACTCGGCAAAATTGTGAGACTCGAAGTTGGGAGCAGTATGAGATAGGTTGGCAGCTGAAAAGGCGAGAATGGCACTGAGCAATAGGGGATTCCGTCGAGCTCGAGCAGGAATCACATCTTTGAAGTGCCGATTACCATCATTGAGATCATACCACCCAGCTAAATCCCGAATATAGTGGCGGAATACCTGCGCAACTTGTGGATCTTGTAAGGCCTGTTCGGGATCCTGAGTTGATATATACTCCTCCCGATGTTCAGCAACTAGGGCTGGAGGGCTAATTAGGCGCTCAGAGACCCTTGGTGAGCCAACATCGCAGATCCATTGGCACTGTCGGTCTTTTCGCTGGCAGTTGGTGCAGATTGGCCGGTTTCCGTCGCCTTTTCGAATACCGAAACAAGTCAGCATCAACACTAAACGTTAGATTCACGTAGAGTGTACATTTAATTCTGTGTGACCGGCATTGCTGGCTGCGTGTTATCAGGTCAGCTAATGATCCAATTCATTTAACAAGGAGAATCCGCAGTGGCGACTGTAAAAAGAGGTATGAAAGAGAGTCAAAACGCGGGGCTAATCACAGAATCGGAGCAAATTACCATCCTAACGTCAAACAGCGAGAGATGCCAAATCAGCAAAGCAGTCAAACCACACAAAACAAGGGGAAAGGAGGACGGACGATTGAAATTGATTGGCCGCGGCATTGAAACATTTTGCGAACCAAAATCTAGCAGTAATTAATGTCGAGACGACAGCAGCAGCACAGAGCACGATCTTGGCAACTTCCAGTGTGTTTATCTATCTGATCACTGAGTAGGTAGAGTTTAGCGATTGCACATCCCGGAAGACAGGTGTGTCTCACCGCCCAACCCCATTATTTTTAACTTAGGTACACCCTCCAGAGTGCTTTGGTCAGCCTAATTTTATGAAACGCTGGCCAGCTTCATTTGTGACAGCGAATAAACCTTGGAAGGAATATGCTGAAAACGAGCCCAGCCCTAGCGTGTCGCGAGTGATATGACATTGAAGAATATGTTAGTGAAAGATATATATCTTCGGACACAGGTCCTATAATGCTTAATTAGAATTACCTACATATGTAGGAACTTAGAAACCTTGCGAGGTAGATCACTGAGCTCTCAAAATCACAAGAATACCGCAGGACATTCCAGATAAGATAGAATAATAAGAGAAAGGCCATCCACATCATTACTAGGTCCTACATTTTTGGCAGTGCATTTCACATGACGATGTTTGATCAATTTAGATATCGCCACATTCTATCCGTGGATATGGTGATTTTTGGAAGTATCAGAATGACCAATAGGTTGCATTATTCAGGAATAAAAAGCAAACAAAATCAGTCATTTATCACTTCAGGTCCCCATCTGTATGGGTATACGACCTGGAAACTGACAAATATCAAGGTCTATCTACGTATATGCATCAAGGTTCAGATATCCTCGCACCCTAGTAATATTTATTTTCCGTTTCAAGAACTTTGGTTGAAATCATATGCATTGCCGAAGCCACGATTCAAGTAACGCGACATAGCTTCCGACTCACTGACCCAGTTCACCGGAACATCGAGATCGCTTTGGTTTTCAATGGTTGGTTTCAGATCATCCGCCAACTCCAGCTTCATAGCGTTACGGTACCACGGGGCAAAATGAACTGCGCACATATTAGCATTGTCTTCATATCCGTATGTGCCAGGAATGACCAACTCATAGCCAGCATTACTCGTGGTATCTCAGTTTGGTTCCCTATCCCAGCGTGCCAGAGCCGCAAATCTCTGACAACGAGAGAACCCCTTGGCACAACAGGCTGGCAGGGAGGTCCGGTTGCCCGGCGCTTTTCAAGTTCTTCTATACGAACCCGCCCGCTTGCTCGCTCACCATGTTTTCCTTCTTGCACATGAAGTCCAGTGTCCGTATGGGTCCCTAGCCAAATTTCAGTTGAACCATTTTCAGGGCTCATAGTAATCAGAGGAACATTGATCACGTATGCGAACGGGTGATCGGGGTGAGCAAAATCTGCATCCGAATGAACTGGCTGCGACATAGGCGGATGGTCTGCGGTTGGTGGCATCGCAGTGTTTCCGGAACAGAATGTCCATTTTGGTCGTGGACCCAATGCTGTCGAAGTGATCTGGGTTGCAATAGGATCTCAATATGCCGTTAGCGAAAGAGAAAATTATTCCTTTATGGGTTGAATTACTCATGAAGATCCTTGTATCAAAATATTTCTTGACTGGAGGAGCATCTTGCTGAATATTTCCAGGATTGTAGTTGTATGGACTATCTCTTTTCCTCGCCTGGAGAGTATAAGCGTCCTGTACCATTTTCTCGTTCAGCCGATCGAGACAATCGTGCAGTATAGCATTCTCAATAACAACTAGCCCATCTCGGTGGAGGCTATGCATGGCAATCTCCAGATTCTGATCGGAAAGTCGTGCATTTCGAATTTCACGTTCCGACGGACGGATCGACGTTGGATAACCTGTTAACTTACCGAGCTGCATGGATAGATTTCGTACTTGACAAGAGTTCCTGGTCGGCATTGGCACTCTGGTAGCAATTTTATCCATGGTGGTCGGAATCTAGCCACGTTTCACGACAAGCATAGTAGACACAAGCGTCGATGGATGCTGGGCCTTCTCTGCGTAAATCAAGGACGACTGTGCGGCATTTTATAGTTACAGACTCCATGCTCTCTGTCCTCGTCTTGACCTTCAATGATTCAGTAAGAAGCTCTCTTCTAGCAGAACATGGCCGGCCACACCACGATGTGGGTCGTCTTTTGCCTTTCGCCTTTCGCCTTTCGCCTTTCGTGTTTCCCTGCAGAACGGTCAGCCCCAAGTGAAAGTCGCGAAGACATGGTGCAAGCGAGCCCCCAATGAAAAGGGAATGATTATATCAGGAGATGAGATAGACTTCACGCGTAATTTTATACGTGGAAAATCCTTACACTAAAGGTTTTAGTGTTTTATAAAATCTGGCCATCAACATGCCTGGCGTTGGATTTATCGGGGGTTTTTTGCCCTCAATCTCGTGGAATGGATAAAAACTAGATGATGCTCTAATTTCTCAATTGAAGGCTTCCATCTCTTCTTGGCAAAGTTGTGCTGTTTCTAACACGGAATTGTCCTCTATGATGAAGAATCGAAACCCCTCGCATTATTACGTGTTTCTTACAGATTGGTAGGCCAGCCGGGCCTCACTGTGCTGTGCACTTCACCAATAATATCTAACACCTGGTTAGTGTATACGACGTAAAGAAGATAAACACACTCTAATTGGAGACGCTCTAATATGATCACATAAAAAGATTACAGACCTCTCGAGACTCCTGTCTCGCAATTGAGAGTCTATGCAGCAAGGCTTGCTAATTATCCGCTTGCTAATTGCCGCAATGTACAATAAGTCTCTATCAATAGTGCCATGTTGTGCGATAAATGCATATGTGTAGATTCGCTTATAGCTTCGCGTCGTGCTTCCAGCCAGGCATTTCAGAAAGGTCCTTTGCCGGGGCACTGCGTCTGGACTTGAGGGCATCGCCGCCCGGTCGCCATCTCCACTCTTGTGCTAGTTCCTGGGATAGAGATCCTTCAATCAACTCAACAATGTGCTTGCCGATACTTGGTAGGAGCTTGAAGGTATGACTGTAGAAGACCAATTAGGAGGAGCGAATAACAATATGAGATGTCAGACTACGTACCCGCTATCACCCGTAGCGAGGATAAAATTCTTCCACCGGGGATGTTCGCAAATCAACAAGTTGGCATCAGCTGTGTCCGTGCACCAGCACATAGACCGGTTAAAGAGCTCTTTATTCTTGAATCGAGGCATAAACCTAGCGATGGCTTTGCGGATGGTTGCCTCAGAGGCGTCAGGGTACGTATCTGTTGGATATTTGGCGTGTGATCGAGGTACGGAGATGAGCTTGGGGGATGGAGCACCGTAGGGTTGGTGCTCCTTGAAGTGGGAGAAGCCGGGAAATTCGTCGCAGACTTTGATTACTCCATATCTTGAGGTACAATTAGCACATATGCTGTTCTTCCTTGGAAGGGTCAGAGGCTTACTCGTTGGGCTCGAAGAAAAATCCGTATTCGCCGTCATATACAACAGGTATGTCTTTGTACTCAGCGGCTTCTTGGGGTGTGAGTTGAATATGTGCAAATACCCAGGCCTTGGTGTAGAATTAGTTCTAAGGTTCTTATTTTCTCACCCCTGATTGACTGACCTTTGAAACACACTGATTTTCCAAATCGACTAACGTCGGACTCCAAGCACCAGTCGCCAGAACCACCGTGTCGGCGTAGTATTTAGTTCCATCTACCGTCTCCACGCCATTGCATGTCGTGCCATCAGCAGCGAAGAGAGGACGTTTGAAAGTTCCGACGCTAGATTCTTGTTAGTGAAAATGGCATAACCTATGATATTTCTAGCCACGTACTCGCCAAATCCGAACTTAACCCCACGCTTCTTTAGAAACTCACCGATCGCGTTAATGGCCTTAGCTGCAGCAAGCCACCCTCCGTCGGCGCAAAATATCCCTTTCCATCCCTGATACTAGTCAGCTACCTACAGTCATATTTCGATAGGTATAAAATACCTTAATTTGTTCTTTGGTAAATTGTGGCACCTTTGCTAGAATCTCATCTTCACTTTCTAACCAAATATTCATCTTCTCAAGGCCGACTCCCGCATCAACAAGGGACTGGTATTTCCGTCGGAGGTTTGCGATACCCTCGTTGGAAGAAGAAGAGTCTATCTAAATTATTCTCAGCGTGAGATTATAGCAGAGACTATTTGATGCCGTACCATGCCAACATTATGATAGAAAGGCTTGAACAATTCGTCGTTCTTCCACATATCCAGCGCCTCTAGTGAAAGTTGTAGATCGAGCTTATTCCGTAACCGGACGCTCATTATCTTGTTCAGATCATAGCCTGCTGACTGTGCCGAGGGAATTGGATATACGTCAAGTACGGTGATGTTTGAGGGCGTATATCCCGAGCGGATGAGGTGTAGTGCTGTGGAGGAGCCCATTGTGCCGCCACCACCCACAACGACGATCTTGGTGTTTGGACGCGAGGCGGCCATTTTTATGGTCTGTATGTGATTATTTGCTGTAAATTGAAATAAGTTGGAAAGAAAAGGCAAGAAAAAGAGCAAGACGTATATAATAGGTCAAAATTGGTTAAGAGAGACGCCGTGAGTCAGCAACAACCGTAAGAAAATAATCGAATACCATTACTTTTTCGTTCCGCAGATAAAGCTAGGTATATCTGGAAGATAATGACAAGAGAACCTGAATTTATGAAGCTGCGGATCATGATAGATGATAACCAAGGCTGGTATCCACTATCATGCCATCCAATTTCTCGCTTGGACCTTCCATCGCCTCGGATAATCCCCCCGAGCTCGCCAAAGTCTTTAGTACTCCACTGACCTTGGTTAGGGCTAGGCTACTGGATGCCGGAATCGGGAGAGAAGAGCAAGCTTGGCGGTCCCACGATAGATACGTACTAGCTTTGCAATCTTTCCAACAGGTTAGCTAAGGGCTGGGTTACTAAACCCCGAAGAAACCCCAGCCGCTCGGACAACACTTATTGCTCAATGCTCTCACGACAATCCACTCGTGGATTGTGAAACATTCGCACACTAGCGGGACATTCTGTTCTTTTCGCCTGGACCTTCTTCCATCGAGTCAAAGAACCCGGGGTCATGGCTCGCAGTTGGAAAACGTGGAGAATGATCCACCAGAAGATAAGATTACTGTAGGAATCCGGAGAGAAGTTAGTGTTGGTTTAGCTATACTCCGTATCACTAAGCATAGAGTAGGGAGCAAGGGCGGTCCAACTGCCCTAGGTGGTGAGCCTGCTTATAAGCACAAATATCTGATATTATAATGACTGACTGAACGAAAGGAGGGGGTAGCGGGGGTGCCGTAGTGGCTATATAGAAGGTTGCTGCGTACGCGCTAGGGATATAGTAAATTAGTAATCCCGCTTCCGTACATATGCGTTAGTTCTGCATCCGGGGTGCAGAAGCGCCGAATCGTGGGATTGATATTCCGACACTGGCAACTCTCTAAAAGAATGGAAAGAAAGGGAATATCAATGAATGACGTACAATCTGGTGCAGTAAACAAGTGTAGTAATATGAAATAGGAAAAGAAAGGAAGGAGTAGTACAAATCAGGGTCTCCGGCCATGCGGCTACTGTTTTGGAGATTCCAATGGTGTAGCAAACTGTACAGCCTTTGGTTCGGGGTTGCGGTTCGGTGATGGCCTCTCAACCCAGCCATTAACGTCAATACAGAGCTTGTTTATATCAATAAGCTCTTGTAAAGCGCGACAGGGCTTACTCTTGGTCATGGCATCTGCCAGATTGCTGTTGCCATTAATCCATCTCACTTCCGTGATTTCCTGTCGTTTGTATGATTGACGGAGGCATATGAGGTCAATCATGAGATGTTTTTCCCAGGTCGTACCGAGCTTGACAAGGCATTCGTAGAGACTCTTTGAATTGGTGCAAAGGACTAGCGGGAGCGGCTCCGTGAGATGCAGCAATTGTGTGAGGGTTAATTTGATTGCTGCGGCCGCATTAAATCCATTGGCCATACCGTACATCTCCGAAGCAAGTACGCTTCGGGTGATCCTCTTGCACTTGGTGGAAGACCAATGTACGATATTCGCGTTATTTTGTGCGTCGGCGAGTACAATAACGTGGCCAATTTGTGAAGAGGAGTCCTTGTTGTTGGCAAACAAAGCATCAACGAATACGTACAGTTTTGCAGTCCGTAGGTCGATCTTGACGAACTGTAGCCCGCGGGTGGAGTTGTCAATCTGCCATTGGAGTCGCTTATTGAGTGCCTTTATATCCTCTCTATCCGGTCGTACAGCTTATGCTGCGAAGGATAAATCGAATGAGGCCTCAGGTTGGGAAACAGAAGCAATATATGCACCAAGGGCTTGCTGAGCGACATACTGCTCATGCGGAGATGCGTTTTTGCGAACCTTGCCACGGGAGCTGATTATATCCGCATGTTGTTCTTGTACGAGTCGTATATTCTTATAGGTGCGTTCCTGGGTAAGAGTAATACCCTGGGCAGTCTCTGTAATAATTGCACCATTGAATTGTAGTGGCTTTTCACTTGTGAGCAGTTCGTGGGGCTTGCAAAGGATATTCACACGCTGTATTTGCTCTTCCTCGTGTCCAGCAAAGGCTTTATTGGCAGCAATAAGAGTGTCATCAGTTTGTATGCCGATAATACTAAATCCTTGCTCCGGATTGCGGCAATGAAGAAGGCATGTATCATAGGTGGAGGTCTCCATGTTAAGGTGCTTCACGTGGTGTTTATGATATGTATGGAACCAGTGGTTGCCTACTTTAGGAATTCCATATAGTGATCGTACAACCTTCAAGAATTCACAGCTGGGGAAGTATTGACGCAATTCAGGTGGGATCTAAATATAGAAATCACGGTTAAGGCGCGTTGTCGACTGTATATAGGCTTGTATGACGTCGCAGATCTAAAATTGTACATTATCTTTGCTTATTCCGATACAGAGAATCAATCGTTGGCTAGAGCGCTGGATCGTAGGTGACTGCGTGAGAACGAATTCTTTGTCCTTGTCGTTGTACGCTTGTACAACGAGGCGTGATTTCTTGTACACTTTGTTGGTACCTTTATTCTTGACGTCGTTAATAAATCTAAAGCTATAGATGCGGGCCTCTAGGGGGATGTCCTCTTAATTGATAGCTTTGAATACGCCTCTTTCCAGTAGTCCAGCAACTTCTTTGCGGCGCGATTCGTCGAATTGGCCATTGCCCACTATTTAGAGAAATAGTTTGGTAATTTACTATAGATACGCGATATCGTCTTGGTATCAGGACAGTAGATGGTGCTCATGTTAGGGGCGTGGTAGTTGTGCTTTGGCATTATCTGGTTTGTATGGTGGTATTACAACTCTAGGTACAGGTGGAATCACAACCTTTGGTGGGAGTATAATTGATGAATCCGCAGGTGGAGCTTCCTCTATAGCTGGGGCTTCCTCCGTAGCTGGGGCTTCCTCTGGGGGTGGCTGTTCTTTGTCCTGTTGCTCTAAATTGTTGTCTTTATAGTATAGCTTTATAACAGTTGATCTGAACTTTGTAGGTCCATTAGGGAGATTAACCATATACATTTCTCTGTCGATTGATATGAGCTTGTACGGTCCTTTCCACTTGCTGGAGTATCCTGTTCCACCTTCGCACTATATAAGCACGTCCGAGTTGAGTGGGAGCTGGTGCACGAGTGTAGACAACGGTCTGTTGCGGGTGTTGAGCACGTTGTTGATCTGGTGTATAATATGAAGCCTGCGTACTTCAGTCATTGCTTTCTTGACTGCAGCAGCACATTGAGCTATCGTAGGTGTGGGAGGACTGTAATCCATCATTCAGGGATACACTCTGAAGATAAGAAGTGTAGGGACATAGCTGTCTGGACCTGCGGTGTCATTAACAGCTTTGACAGCCATTTGAAGCGCCATTTCTAGTGCGAGCTCTGGCACTTCTTCTGAAATGATCTTGTATGAACGATATAGTACAGCATGGTAGCGTTCAACAGTGCTAATTGACCAATGAGCTTCAACAGGAACGCTGACTATAATCGTACTAACAGATGAGGTAAGCTGCGTGAATTCCTTACTCATAAAGTTTTTTTCTTGCATTGGTAACAATGAAATCTGGGGGGCTAAGGTATGTATCAATCTATAGCATTTATAGCGCGTCCTATGTCACTTTTGCGGATATGCTTGGAAGCCAACATGTGGCATTGAAGCGCGTTACTTTGTCCACAATATGGAGCACTGGCTTGCCATTGATATACATTATATCCACAATAATTGAATGATTAAATTCGATGTTGTCCCGTAACGTAAAGTGGAATTGACCTGGTGATTTTCCATGGGTTTGATAATGGTGGCAGAATTTGTTGATCCTCTCAATTACTTTAGGGTGCGTGTCGTAGCCTGCGCGTAGTAGGGTTTTGTGTAGTCGTCCTACGGAGGGGTGTCCAAATCGACGGTGCAGTCGGCGTAGTTCTCTGTCTGTAAGGAAGCATTGATCCTCATTGAAGGATTGAGTAATATATAAGGCGAGAGAGTAATCCCATATAAGGAATGGGTGGCCGAACCTTCGTACGACTGGTGCAGTCAGGTACAGTTCATGGCGAACGAGGAGGTCCTTCGTATTATCGTAGTACACCTTGAGGCGGTCAAGGTCCTTGATAGAGAGTAGAAATAGTGTCATGGCCTCAACGATGTGAAATCGTACATTGCCAATTGGGGTATCCAGATCAATCAAACCTAGTGATTGTAGTGCTTCACCAGCACCGAATCGTATCGTTACAGATCCCGCAGTTGACGTGTCCATTATACAACCCCTGGCAACTTTCCGATATGCGAGGTATTGCGCGTATCCAGCAGTAGAGAATGTTGCGGCACCAGTATCAATAAGTAGGCCGATAAAGTTGTTAGACGAATATCGATCCTCTGCAAGAAATGCGTATTCAGGTATAGTGAGGTGGTGTGAACTTGGTGCGGTCTGTACGTCGGCTTCATCCTCGTTGTCCAGTGTAGGCTTCTCTGTATATTCTTGATGGTTGCCTAGCAAGCATGAGAGATAATGAGCTGCAGAGCGGTTAGCAAGTTCACTTGCTATCAAGGGTGCGAATCCTTTGTAATCTAGATTTGCTACGGTGAAGTATCCTGTAGCTGTCTTTTGGCTATCGCTTGTACGATCTGGAAGGTCGTACTGGACTGGTATGTCAACCTCTGCAAGGTACGCCTCAAGCTGGGTATTATGGTCCTTTGGCGTGCCTTCGTGCTCCAATATAAACTTGTCAAAAGTGGTGTTGTATCAGGCTCTCGCTGCGGCTTGTTCCTCGTCTATATGATTGGTTGACCAGCAATTAGGCTTCTTGCATACAAAGCATGTTTTTGAAGCTTCATTCTGGCGGCGTGATGAGCAGCTAGGATGACGTAAGTAGCTGCGTCCTTGGGAGTGTCTTCGTCTATATGGTGAACGACCTTGGTGCGGTGAACATGACAGTTGACGCATATTGTAGTGTCAGTCTGTAAAGTTGATACCATAGGCGCCGTTTTGTTGTCGTCATTCGTACTGCCTTATACTTGACTGGAGATCTTGGATCAGGCCTGGCACCGTAGGTGCGGGTTTTGACGTGGCCCAATCGCACCCTGGGTGCGTGCTTGTCGCTTCAATTAGCTTCATATGCCAGTACATCTGGTTTTGAAGCTTGTCCGGTAGGCAGTAAAATAGATCCTGTAGCTCTGTGATCATAAGATTGAGGCATTCCGATATTGATTTCCCTGGATTGCTGCAAATTATATTATCAAGTGATATAGCGGACCATTCGCTTTGGGCGGTTCGCTTGTGTTTGGGTGTCTCAAAATGAGCTTTGATCTCAAGCGCTGGGTCCTTGCTTTGTGCGATCCACATGTCAATATTATCCTAGTAGTACGCTAATGCTAGGTCCTTGAGCATGTGCGGTATTGCTTCTCTATATGACTTGGGGGTAGCAGGTAGTCCACTTTGATGGCAGTAACCATAGAAAATTCTTGCCTTTCTCTAGAATGAATCTTTGAGGCCTTTATACTGTAGTTCGGGTGTATTAGCGTAGCACTTGCCAACATTCGCAATTGCCTGAGTAATTGTATATTGCGACAGTTGCTGTACGGTCAATGCAGTATATATTTCTTGTTCCTGCGGTTCTGGGGTGCCTTATTGTTGTGTTATAGGTCCTCCAGTCGTACGTGACGTGGGTGCTGATGTAAAAGGGGTTCTAGATCTGGTTACCTGGTACAGTGTCCCTAGGTCTGCGTTCGCGTTGAGCGCCGGGTCTAGGGCAGATCTTGATCTTGTTATTCATCCTGTATAGGTTCCGGGTTGCGGCGTAGGAGTATCCGGGTCTGTACATACATGAGTCTCAGGTTCAGGGACTGTTGTAGTAGTTCCTTGTAGTGGGGAATTAGCAGCGATTGTAGCTGCGAATCTGGTTTTGATATCTAGGGATCCAAAGCTCCTGCCCTTTCGGAGGTGTGCAATAACTTCTATTTTGGTCCATTGGTGCGGTATTTGTAACTACGCGGCGTCGTATACGTTCTGTGCGACTAGGTGCTCATTCGTCTCGTCCACGTACACGCTGTGGCTCTTAAGTAGCACAATAAGCTTCGCAAGCCGTAATACAGATACCTTTTTGAGGTTATCTAAAGTCCATTCACCAAAGTCTTGTGTGAACATTGCCCACAGGATGGCGTCATTTCCTTCGCGGTATTCAGTTAATTTGCCATCGACGTAGGTGTCCAACTGAGTGCGGTTCTTGCCCTCTGGTTCGAAGCCATTCAGATCGGGGTTTGGGGCCATTGTCGGTTGATATATGAGGTCGTATATATCGAGGATTCGAAGTACGAGTGAACGTCTCGAAGGGTAAAGAGGTTCGGGTTTTTGGCTCAAATCAGGAGTCTGATCTGCGGCCACTGATCAGTGTTGGTTTAGCTATACTCCGTATCACTAAGCATAGAGTAGGGAGCAAGGGCGGTCCAACTGCCCTAGGTGGTGAGCCTGCTTATAAGCACAAATATCTGATATTATAATGACTGACTGAACGAAAGGAGGGGGTAGCGGGGGTGCCGTAGTGGCTATATAGAAGGTTGCTGCGTACGCGCTAGGGATATAGTAAATTAGTAATCCCGCTTCCGTACATATGCGTTGGTTCTGCATCCGGGGTGCAGAAGCGCCGAATCGTGGGATTGATATTCCGACAGTTAGATAGGCGAATATCGGCTGAATAATGGCTTTTGATGCTATGTCTATCATTCATCAAAATTATAAATACCATGGAGTGTCTCGCCCTTTTCTGGTCAATTCTCTAAGTGCCCCAGAGACGCCGTATTGCTTCGTGATTGTTCAAAATGGCCGACGTTAATACCGACAAGAAGATCCCCGTCCCTGATTTCCAGGATGACTCTTTCCCTGTCTACCAGCAAGATACTTTGAGCGTTGGGGCAACTCATGAGGTTAATATGGAGGAATACAGAGCGACTGTTCCCCTGTGGAAGAGGGTATGGCAGCACAGTTTGACGCAAATGATACTTTTGAGTATTCAGGCTTTCTGCGGACCCGCCATGTCTGACGCGATTACTGGTGCGTTGTAGACATTTCTTACTAGAACGTGCAACTGACTTTTCCTGCTGTCAGGGCTCGGTGGTGGTGGTCTTGCGACCCCGAAGGTGTCCAACATTTCAACCGCAATCAGATACGCCATGATTGCTATCGGTATGTGGTTTCCCCTGAATTATCCCACTTCTATTGTTTCTGTGTACTGACAAGGCATTTTACAAAACAGTTTGTTTGATGGGCGGTCCCCTGGTGAATAAGATCGGTGTTAAATGGGCCCTGGTTCTTGGCTCTCTGTCATTCCCTATTCAGGGGTCCGCATACTACTGTAATAGCAAGTTCGGAAACCAGTGGGTAGGTGTATCTGGCTTCTCATGCCAAGTGCGGTATTTGACTAATATCTTCGCCCAGTATCTCATCCTGAGCGGTGCTATCAGCGGTGTTGGCACAGCTTGCTGGTATGTTGCCGAGGCTGGTGCCATCATGACTCTCGCACCCTCCGGCGCCCGTGGAAAGTATCTGGCCCTATGGATTGTCTCTCGAAACCTAGGACAGCTTGTTGGAGGTGCAATCAAGTGAGTGATCAAACAATAAGCATGGAACTAAGCTAATTGCCTTGAAGCATGTCGAAGAATCACCATCCTGGGGCTGAGGGCGGAATCACTCCTGATACTTATATCGCCTTTGTCATTATTGAATGTCTTGCGTAAGTATACTCGGATTACATAGAAAAAGACAATTAGGCTAATCACAGTTTGCAGGCTGCCGTTTGCGCTGTTGATCAGCCCCTTTGAAAAGGTTGTTCGGTCTGACGGCACAAAAATTCACATGGCCGAAGCGCTTTCTACAAAACAGGAGTTCAAGCGTATCTTGAAAACTGTCACCTCAAGTCTTATTGTTCTGTCCTCGATCTGGGCTTTCTGGTCTTTCTTTTATTCGTAAGTGTCACTCACTATATCCTAGATGGTACAGCATTAACCCGTTTTACAGTGGCAGCTGGAGCACGTACCTCGGTGTATACTTTTCTGTTCGGGTTCGCGCCCTCTCATCGCTCATCTCGCCTTTCTTCTGCATGTTAGTACAACCTTTCCTCCCACTGTTACTCTCGTTAACTTGATTTCCTTCTAGTATTGGATGCTTTGCTCTTGGATTTATCCTCGATATGAAGAACCTTAGTCAACGTCGCCGTGCTCAGATTGGTCTCTATACGGTTGCCATTCTCAACGTCGGTGTCTATATATGGTCTATTATCATGCAGGTCAAATTTAATAGACATAACCCGGGGAAAATTGACTGGAGCGATCATTTGTATGCCTCGGCGTTCCTACCATATTTCTTCGTCCAGACGACAGGCCCCATGTCCCAGTCCTATATGTACTGGCTTCTTTCGTCATTTGCAACAGATGCGCAGGGTAAGCATCTCATTTCTAATTTGAGGATTCAAAACTACTCTAACAATGTTAGAAAACGTCCGTAACGGCGCTGTGTTCAGATGTATCGAAGCTGTCGGCCAGGCGGTGGCCTACGGTATGAACACCCAGACGAAGAGTAGTCCGCTAATTGGATTGTAAGCATTCCTTATCCTCGGAGTTTGCTGCTGCTGAGATGGCTAACCGATACCCTAGCTGCGTTACATTCGGTCTGCTTGGTGCTTCTATGTTACCAATGATTATGCTTGTGAATACCACACCAGACCGTATTCCAGCTGATGTTATTGCCGAAGCGCAGGACACCGCTCGCCAGAAAATTGAGGGTACAGCTTGATTTTCTCTGTATAGTTCCTTCCATTCCCGATTTGCACATCGCATTCTCTAGAGATCATGTGTGCATACCTAAATAGCTATTATACTTAATACTATGGAAGTTTCTATACATTTTTCTTAGCGACATGATTACATTCGAAGGTATTAAATATACGCAGAAGTAAATCATTGCGTATGGAGACCTAAAAACCTAGCTAGACAAGTACTCTACTTGAGCCCTTAGATTGAATAAAATCCTCTCACAAATCAACACTCTTAACGTCAATTTTGGCCACGATTTTTACGATTACTACTCACTATATATCCACTCAGAACTCATGTTCTAGCTGAAAGCTTACGTGTCGGTGTGCAAAAATGTATAATTGTATATAGAGCTTAGTTGTAGGGCCCTAGGCGCAGTACAGGCTGCTAGATAGACTCCGGGCCTAACACACATTGTGCCCCGCAATTAGCGGCTTCCGGGTCCCGAGGTTTACTTGGAGTTCGTTGATAATATGCCTTCTTAGGTGAATATTGGCAGTATAAGTTCTTATTGGTTGATATTGTGTGTGCCCGATTGTAATTTTCATAACTTCATTTGCTCGGTGTGAGTGCAAATTCAGTAGCCGACTGCGTAGCTACTGTTTCATTAGCCGAGCCATCAAGCATCCCCACGTTCGGAATGTATTCCGGACATTCTAGGGTATGTTCTTCGGTTGAACCCCGGGACCTTTCCCCCTATTTTTCCCCTCTTTGCTCCATATCCGTAGTCGGTTTCACACAATGGGATGCACTATATTAAGGCAATACTCCAACTTAATATAGAGAAAGGGAAAGTACCTCGAGGAACAAATAACAAGAAAAATGGCCACTCTACAACTTCCTGGAGATATCCAAGCATCGCTTCGTCGACTCCTCGATAACACGACCTCGTCCACCAAAGACCCGGTTGCGGGACTCGTATACTGCGCAGTCAATCGCGATGGCGATCTAATATTTAACCACGCGTCGGGCTCGCGGAGTTACTCGTCCCCAAGCAAGACCGAAAACAATCCTATGACACTCGACACTATATTCTGGATGGCTTCCTGCACGAAAATGATCACAGGAATTGCATGCATGCAGCTTGTTGAACAAGGAAAATTGGCACTGGATGATGTGGAAATGGTGGGGCGTATTGCACCAGAATTGAAAGCGGTTAAAGTGCTGGAAGGGGATTTGCAGACTGGATTTCGGCTCATTGAGAAACAGCGAGGGATTACCTTAAGGATGTTATTGACTCATACTGGTAATAAAGAACTCTTTTCCTAGTTTTCCAATCCTCAATTGTCTTCATCAATTGGGCAATATTCTCTGTAGTTGGATTTTTTGAGGGTTAATAATTGATCAGCCGGCTTCGGATATCCCTTCAACAATGCGCGTCTACGAGATTATACCCAGAACTCGAACTGTATCGAATTCGGTGGCGACAGGAAGGGCCTTGTCAGTCTACCTCTTGTCAACCAACCAGGAGTTAAATATGAATATGGAATTAATATCGACTGGGCTGGGATCCTCGTCGAGCGTGTCAGCAATGCCTCTCTCGACGAATACTTTCAAAAATACATATTCCAGCCACTGGGCATCAGGGACATTGGTTTCTTTCCCAACGAGGAAATGAAGACCCGACTGGTGTCTATGCATCGCCGAGAGCCGGATGGCTCGTTGCATGTGGTTGGCCATGTGTATCAATTCCCGCTTTCGGAGAGGAAAAATCCCGAAATGCCTGAGGACAGGTTTTGTTCCGGTGGAGGAGGATGTTTTGGGACGATGGTCGACTATTGCAGTACAAACATTTTCTTGATCACCCATCCACTAGAATAGATACTAACAAAGTAAAGAAATTATTGCGGCCCTCTTGAACAATGGCATTTACGCCAAAACGAATACTCCAATCCTCAAACCGGACACTGTTGACGGTAAGCTCACATCTTGATCTACTTACCAAAATTTTTGAAGGATAGTAGGAACTACCGAAGGGTGGTAAGAAAGCTCTCATGCTAATACGCGAAAAGAGATGTACAAAGATCATATTCCCCATTGCCCCCGACGTCCCAACTTGCCATCCCAGACCATCAGTCCTCTCATCACCAAAAGCAACCCCTTACGGCCTCTCGCAAACCCTGTAGAGGACGAAAAGAAAACGGAAGGGTACGGGCTTACATTTGCACTCAGCCACCAGGCCAAAAATACGGGTAGAAAGTCTGGAAGTGCTTCATGGTCTGGGCTTCCAAATCTCTATTGGTTTGCAGATCGAGAGACTGGGGTCGGGGCTATCATTGGAAGTCAGATTATGCCACACGGCGGTAAGTTGTTGTGTTTCATGGGAAGAGGAAGATGAAATCACTAATGATTATGCAGACACTCCGGTGCTGGATGTTAATGACGAGGTGGAGAAGTTGTTGTATATGGGTTTGAAAAGAACTTGATATTTAGAGAATAATCCTCGGATCCGAACTAAAAACAATTGGGTAGCAAGCATAACCCTCGTTGGAAGGAGGTGCATCAGACCTTTCCTGCTAGAGATAAAGCATGTATATAAGACACGCCCCTAATAACCCTAATCCTCCAGCACTAGCCCGGCTATAAGGTTATAGGATGGGGATAACAGTGATTTTTCAAACTTGCCATTACTGAACGCTACTGTATCTCAAGATCGGCGCCAGATAAAAACACCCACAAAAGCGAAAGCGAGCATTGAAGTCCCCGATATGGTGAGCAGTCTCTGAATAGCCGAATACGCCTCATCGATTGCTTCACGTTCAACTGATCCCACATGGTAATGTAATACTGCGTAAATAGAATCTGCGAAACGCTTTGCTTTTGGTTTAAGGTCTTCAGGCAATCGACGATATAGTTCTCCAGGAAGAAGATTTGTCCAGATGCCACCAGATATGGACTGGCCAATCACGATGCCAATTTTCGAAGACATGACAGAAAGTGCAAACAGGAACGCGGTACTCTGGTCTGCCTTCGAGTCCATGAGGGCAATATATTCGGTAATGTTCAAGACGCCGGCACCAATGGCCATGAATACCTGGCACATCACGACATACCCGATATTCGTGTATGAGTGGCGGAATTTGATCATCAGACCACTTCCGAGAGCCGATAGTACCAAGGCTGCAAGTGACATTGGCTTATAGTGTGGCGTATAGAGAAGGAGACTTGGTAAGGGATCAACATCAGTATAGGTTTCAAGGATAGTGAAGGTATGGGAGGGTTAGTACAGTCCAGCAAGAATAGAACCAACTGCGATACCATCCCAGTGTATATTAGCGATATAACCAGAGTTCGCGATACTCTGCGCATGGACAATTTGCAAATACGCTCTGAAATATGGATCCCAACAACTAATACCCTGTAAGTCATCGAACAGACTGCAACCCCAGTGCTGTAAAGACGCGGGAAACTCACTAATTACTGAGACTCATTGCAAAAGAGAGAATGCAGGTTCCAAGAATATTGCGGTTCCTGAGACAGTGGAAAGGAAGAAAGGACTTTGGAGTGAAGACCCTCTCCCAGATGGTAAGTGCGACCAAAAGGAAGAAACCGAGAACAATCATTACTAGGATGGATGCCGAAGTCCAGCCGTTCTCTTGCTTGGCTGCTAAAGTCCAGGGAATGAAGAACAATGTCAATCCAGAACAGAAGAGAATCACACCGATCACTTTGAGATTCTCAAAGTCAATTAACATGTATTGATAACAGGGGCTAAATGGGCATAAACATACTATCGATCTGAACGCAAAATCCCTTGACAGCATCGAACCACGGCCGACGGTTCGGGGGTGGTCGTTCCGAAGACGATACTTGCTTCCAGGCTTTCTTCCTATGGTATCGAATGACCAACCAAACTGGTAAGCACAACACAAAGCCCACAATGAGCAGTACAGCGAACGCCCAGCGGAAGGTACTATCCGTCTCGAATCTCTGCGCATAGGCGGCTCCTGCAAATGATCCTGCAATGGAGTGTAGAGTCGTGATACTTAGCACTATACCCCGGTGCTTCTTATCTGTCAACTCGGCGATAAAGACGGTGATTACGTATGTAATGCCGTGGAACCCGACTTGGTATAGAATCTAGCGTGAGTCGAATGAGTTAGAATATTGTTATGATTTGGAGTGATGTGAAGAGAGCAAATACCTTCGCAGCAGCGTAAGTGGCGATGTTTTTGCAAACAGCAACCATGAGCAAACCTAGACAATTATCAGTTCACAAATTGTCGACAACTATTGAAATTGATACCTTTATATAGAGGCGGATGGCAGACTAACCTAGCGTATTAAGGAACGTCATAATCAAAAATCCAATGTCGAGACCCCAGATATCAATGATCTTCGATAGAGGGATGTCGATAACACCACTGACGATATAGGCTGCCTGAGACAGTGCCGGACTGCTGGATAAATTTCCAAATATACTGATGATATACGTGGCTAAGGTGTTCGAAGCCTGCTCTTGGACGGATATCCATTGTAAAAGCGCCAGTATCCTGTATTGTAAGTCAGAACCTCAAGGCTAGAAAGACGGATTGAGACATGAAGTTTGTGTTGGTTACCAGAAGTAAGTTACGAGAAGTAGGGTCATGGACCACTTTTGCAAGGGTTTGATCTCTTCATCATAAATATCAGGATCCGCATCTGTCCTCTCCGTCCGCTGAGAGTGAGGGTCAAGCCCTGCATCCATTGATACTGAGACATCAGGAATCGACTTGGATTCAGGAAAGAGAATCTGCTTCATTTTGCTGGGCTATGTGGCGATAGTAAAGGATAATTTAAAATCCAATGAAGGAGATGATTTAGACCGCAGCATACGGTATGCACGGAGAGGGAAAAGCCGTTATATATAAT
Organism: Talaromyces stipitatus ATCC 10500; assembly: GCF_000003125.1. Lineage (NCBI taxonomy): Eukaryota > Fungi > Ascomycota > Eurotiomycetes > Eurotiales > Trichocomaceae > Talaromyces > Talaromyces stipitatus. The sequence continues at coordinate 176,012 of NW_002990114.1, forward strand.
CTTATCTGATTGAAATTTCCGATCGTCGCACACAATCAATCTAATCTGATCCGAGATTATCTCCGAGATACCGAGCTTAATCAATTTTTTCTCCGTGCAACCAATAACTAGGCCAGCCTTGACATAGATCAGCAAATCAAGTGGAGCTATCTCCGACGTAGTATGCTTTGCTCGAAAAAGGGTCCGAAGGTCCTTGTTTCAAACTCACTTCCTAGAGACAAGTTATGAAGCCGGAAAAGAACGTAGCTATATTGTTCATGAAAGAACGAGGAGTAGAACACTGGCTGTTCCACACCCTTCTGGAAGTTATACAGTAGTAACCATCATATAGATAGTGCCTCTTCCAAGGTCACTCTAGTGAAGTCTGCACAGTGCGAGCTGAGTGCATAACGGGTAAACGGAAAGTGGATACAGCATGCATGTCAAACCTCATATGGCTAGGGTATAAAGAAATGTGAACCATTGCCTCCACTGGCTCTCGTATTGGAGTGGCATGACTATGCAGAGTATACTTCTGAAAAGCGAAGTATCACCTTTACGGGCTTTAACGGTGTTCAAGGAGCTACTATGTAGTGAAAATAGAATTTTTAGTTCTGGGAGGACTTTGTCTCGCGCAGGTCTGGAGGATAGAAGATTAGAGATAGCTTGAATAATTCCAGGTGTGTACTATAGGGTTCTCTAAACAGTTTAAGTCAGACTTTTCAAGTCAGGTGGAGCTCATATAAGGTTATGTGTATGTGTCTCAGGCGCCACCAACAACACGAGGTACCTCAAAGAGTGAAGCGGAAGCGAGGATCGTCGTCACCCATGTTGTTCAGGACGCTCTCGCCCAACCGTAGACGATCATCATGTTTTCCCTTCCCGCGCCTCTTGTTTTCCACAATCAGACCAATGGCCAATATCGTCGACATAACACCGCTGAACAGCAGCATTGCCAGAGAAACGCCGTAGCCGACAAAGTATCGAGGTGCTTGAGTGGACACGAAGATGTTGCTCGCAATGATACCCCCAATGTTACCAATTCCCACCTGGATGGCCAAGCCTATGGCCCGCTTGTAATGACCGAAGAGATTATTAGCCAGCCAGACAATAGTGAGGGGCTGGACGATGTAGCAGCCGCGGTCACGAAGAAGACGGCCATATAGCGAGCGTGCGGATTCAGGCCGCCGTGAAGAGGACCCTGACAGAGGAGAATGATGTAGCCAATGCTGGCGAAGATGACGCCGAACATGATAAACCCGTGCCGATGTTTCAAGCGATCAGTCGCGATCGAAACGGCGAGAGTTACGACGGAAGCGACAACCCAGATGGGAATGCTGTGAATCTGAGCCTCGATCCCAGAGTAGCCCAGAGACGCAACGATACTTGGGATAAAGAGAGCGGTAGCGTAACCTGACACAGTAATACCAATGTAAACCATGCTACCAACAGCGAGTTTCCAATCGGTCAAGATTCGCTTCCACGCAGCTCTATCAAGTCGATTCATCTGAGCACCGCCACCGGCATCTGCCAGCTGTATCTGGTGTAGAACTTCCTTCTCCTCGGTTGTCAAGAATTTGGCGTCCTCGGGCCAGTCCGCGATAAGAAACTTGGCTGGAATAGACGCAGCAATGGAAAGTAAACCCTCAATGATGAAGATCCACCGCCAGCCAGAGTATCCGCTCAGTCCGTGCATGTGGAAGAGAGCATACGCAAGGAGACCACCAAAGGCGCCTGCAACGAGACCAGCGACCCAAAATAATGAAAACCGCTTCTGGAAATCATGACGCCTGTAGTACATTGACATGAGGTAGGCACATCCTGGCACAAATCCTGCCTCAAAAACGCCGAGGAAGAATCGGCAAGCAATCAGACCCCCTCTGTTCTTCACGAATCCCTGGCACATACACGCGACGCCTGCACCCAGTTACCAGCTGTTTTAGAAGAGTCATAGTGTGGTATTGAATAGACGAAAGAAGGAACATGAAAAAGAAAGGAGTGGGCCTGGCTTACCCCAGAGGAATGTAATTACGCTAATCCATGTTGACGGACGGACTTTCTTGAGCACGATATTGCTAGGAATGTCAAAAAGAATATAAGGGACAAAGAAAACTTGAAGCGCAATGTTGAGGCCATTTCCACCGAGCTTCAGTTCCGGAATGATCCCTAACACTGCGACATTGCCTAAGTTGATGCGATCCAAGAAGCCGAAAGCAAAGATGATCCAAAGGGGCGCCATCAGATGAAGATCTATCTTGCGCATGATCTTCTTGATCAAAGCTGCATCCACGGCTACAGGTCGTGCATCTTCGATGTCATTGTTAGATTTGATTTCTTGCTCAGGCAACTTATCGTTCGATCGCGTGGAGGCTGGTGCGGACATCTTGGGGCTGGTTACTCAGACCGGCTTGCCATTAATCAGACGAGGAGCCGGGAAATCAGACAAATACACGTCATACAACTATTCTCATTGAATAGCCAGAGATGCCGTGATCAGGACTTGAAGGGCAGAAAAAAAAGGATTCATGAGATGCGGGCTCCAAATGAAAAATCGTGAAAATTCAGAGAGCAAGAGGTGAATCATTTCTTGACCTAATCAATTAATTCTTAGCTTATTAAATTACTTTAATAAAGTAATATATGCAATGCCACCAGAGGACAGTAGTACAACGCATTGTAAGGCGGGCTAGTACCGAATGGGGTACTCCGTACATTTTGTACTTAACCTGGAGGCCCAGCCAGGGCCCAGGTGCGAAGCGAAGAGCTAGGTTTATTAGAGGGAAACTGACGCGGTGAAAGGAGGTCAGGAAGGGCATCTAATTTAGAGTTGCAGGAAACCTTTCTTACTCCGGTTTCCTGTGCGGCGCAGGAGCGAAGGAGAGGGGCCATTGTGTAGATATTGTGAACAACGATAGAACGGCACCTGCACGATCCTACTGTAGGTGATTTCGAACTAACCACCGCATAACGTCACCTAGGTACTTAAAGCGAGTTGAGGAGATGGCAAGTTGCAATGCCGTATATGCAGAGCTTATATCTTGAATGTTCTGGCTTATCTACCCTTCCCATTGTGGTTCGAAAATCAGTCCAAGTGAAATTCGAGAGAAGCCACAGGTTTTAGCTTCTAGATTTATGGAAGAGGCATTAACATTGCCTGTGCGTCTTACTATGTTAGATGGGAGGCCGTATGAATCCTTGCAGTAGCTCACTCTGTGCCGCAACTAGGGTTTTTAGGGTCTGTGATAGCTACGTAGCATCCAACCAAGCGCGACTTCAAGACAAAACCGGGGTTGAATATCCCTGCCCCCCTGTCAATAGTCACACATCAACCACCGCGGAACAAAGAAACGATGAGCTTTAGGGGCAAATCATACCAAACAGCGTATCGGCAATAGACCCTTGAATATGTACTAAATATCCATCCCTGTGGGTGCACTAAGGTGCATATACGTACGTACGAAGCACTTGAGTCAATCTCAATAGGTGATTCTTCGGTTCTGTGTTCTCTTGTGTCTATCTGTCTTAGTGAGGCCCCGACGCGGTCTATATAGTCCTTGCTTGACGAGGTCACGTGTAAGCCATACGTGACCTCTCCTTGCTGCATACCAGTGCCAGGCATCTCGATTGCACGAAGCAACCAACAATCCCTGAACTAGCTGCACACCCAATTCGCTGACTTTCGAAGGTAGGTCCCCTCTTCCGAAGAATTATCGTTCCATAGGCAGTGTTGCATTCAACTTATATTAAACAACTATGGAACACAAATGTTTTTAGATTGGGGTTTGTGGGTGGCGTGGAGCTTTGGACACTTTCACCAAAGCCAGGTAGATGATTTATATGCATGCCCAGCTCCAATGGGATACATGTAAACTGCTTGCTCCCAAATTTAAATCAAAAAAAAAAAATCTATGATGAATAAATCAAATCATTGTCAAATACACTGGCATGATCCATCGCATCTAGCTTACAAGTAATACATGTATGGATGCGGGAAAAGGTTATTAGAACGTTGCAAATCTCTTGACTCCCAAATTCGATAACTATCCAATGGCTGAATTTATATTTAAAAGAGTATACCGTATGCTTGGTCAATTAACGGAATTCGAAGCAGTCAAATACTTGCCCCTGATATTACGGTCCCAATCTATCAACAGTAGTCTAGCTATCAAATTCATACATAATCATGCAAGCTCGACCGTTCAGATAATTCTTTGTCCTACCTACCCTTGTACGGGCCAACCCCCAGTCGCAGACAAGTGCTTAGGTAGAATTCGGACTCACATAGATACTCACTGGGGCGCACTATTTACTTTTCACTCCCTCACCCTACCTAATATATACCGTGGTAGATTGTTCGAAGACCAGAGAATGAGAGTTGGAAACTTTTTTGTATTCGACTGGGCCCTACCATTATAATTTTATATCACATAGCAATATCTTCGGTCCGCCAGGAAGGGATTTGGCAGCATGCCGCTTTTTAGTCACTATGGAGACCTTCCTGATATCTCTTACTGTCTCTCCTACCTATCTCTCTTCTTCTCCATATTCACACCGATCATCGTCATTGCGAGATTGGTCTCTCGGAAAGCCTTTGCGAGAAAGGTGGGTGTGGATGACTGGACAATTCTAGCTTCTGCCGTAAGTACTCATTCTAGCACAATCTAACCCAGACTGATGAAATAGATGTTTGCGGAAGTGGTGTCAATCCAAATGATATTCCGTATGTCATACTCAATCGGGGCAGAAGAAGGCAGGACTGATCCTCTTCCGGCAGTTTGCGAGTGGTCTTTTGGTAAACACGTCAACCAGCTTCAGGATAAATCCCAGCTTGTGAAGACCTTGAAGGTAGGAAGTATGCAGATTCAATTCGGTGTCTGCATTGATGGCTGATAAGGTCTTGATAGGTCTACTTTGTGGCTCAGATTCTGTACAAAGTCAACATTGGACTGACCAAGATCAGCATACTTCTCCTCTACCTCAGAATTTTCGTCGTACAATGGTTTCAACGGACGTGTCAAGCGTGGATCGCAATCGTCATTATATTCACAATTGGGACGGTAATTTCAAGTATCTTCCAATGTACGCCGGTGACCTTTGCCTTCGACAAGAGCGAGAAGGGAACATGCATCAACCTCACTGCATTCTGGTATGCAAACGCCGCATTTAACATCCCGAGCGACCTCGTCATAATTTTCCTCCCGATTCCGGTAATCCGTAAGCTGCAACTTCCTCCACAACAAAAATTTCTGCTCTCTGGCACCTTTGCCGTGGGAATCTTGTATGTGCCTCTTCTTTGATTTGCTTGTCTCCCTCTAATGTACCATCAGCGTCTGCATCACCTCCATCCTCCGGATTACCACCTTGGACATTGCCACCTCTCACCTCGACGTGGCATGGAACAGCATAGCTTCATCGATGTGGACTATAATCGAGTTCAACCTGGGCATTTTTTGTGCAAGTCTTCCTGCCTTTCGGTCCGCGCTGTCCAGCTTTTTCCCTGCCTTTTTTGGCCGCGTCCACTCCGCCACAGACTATGAGTCACGATCCCGCCCTCGAATCAATAAAGCTAATATGCGGGCGATTGATCAATGGAACGAGTTACATGAGTGCGATTCTCGAACCCATATTCACAGTGACCTTGTAAATGATTCAGATTCAGTTCAGAAGTAACCCAAAAACTATGAGATATCTGGTCATCATCGTCAGCCTTGACTCGACGGTTTTGAAGAGCTACTCGCATAAAAGTCTAATTGTTTGATGATATATCAAAATACATTATAATACACAGGCCAACGTACATCTATTTGCTCTCTGCTTTTAGCTTCTCCAACAAATTCTTAGCCCTCGCTTCCCTCCGATCCAAATTCTTGTGAAAAATCCCCGGAAGAATACGCTTCGAATTTGCATGGTCAGGCGCAAATTCAGGGCCCTCCCAACCATTCTTCCTGCCCAGAGCAATCGCCTCTTCCAGCAAAGCCGTGCCGAAGGTCTTGTTGCGATATCGCTGTTTAACAGTCCATGCACGAATAACCGCCTTGAATTTAGGACTTTTTTTATTCCCGCCGACAACCACCAATCTCAAAACCAATGCGCCTATAATATCATCTCCATATTTGGTCACAATGAGAATGTCTTCTTTATCTGTATTCTCATCCGCGCGTAAAAACGACCACGTTCCGGTCCGTTCGGCCAGTTCCAAATACCCATACGTAAGATACCCAACCCCGGACATCCCCGCCATCAAACAACCAGCGGTCGTAATCACAATCGTAGCAAGATCACCAATATAATGCGAAAACACAGCACACAGGGCCAAAACAGTGGCAATTGTGATTGGATGCGTGATTATTGCTCGACTCGCTTCCTGGCGCTGTTGCGCGACACTGTCGGCGATTAGGCGCAAGGCATTTACGCGGTCAATGTGGTGATCTTCGTTATTTGGGAGGGCTTGGAATGTTGCTAGGGCTGGAGGTTGTTTTTTGTCTGTCGCGGCGTCTTGCGCGGTGGTTTTTGACGTTGCGCTGACGTCCGCCATTTCTTTTAAGTAGAATATTCGAATGGAAGTTGAGGCCTAAATTGCGAGTGGAAATGATGTGTCTCTTGTCGCCTGCGAAAATGTTGTAGGGTCTTAGGCGAAGTCCCGACAGAAAGTTGAGAAGTAGAATGAGAGGGAAAAAAGAATAAGAGGAAAAAACAATAATTAAAGGCGAGGGGAGTTTCCTTTTAAATGCCCACGGGTGGCACTCTACCAGCCCAGGATTCGGCAAACCATAGAATCCCACCACGTAGGCAAATTCTTTTTCTGTCTATTCTTCCTAATTTGCAGTCTCGATAAACTATAACTGGCTGAATCTATAGAAATCAATTAGTTGCATAATTAGGGCTGGGCGCGATCGGCGTCTCGATTACAAATTAGGACACCGTCATCTGCTTCTGTCTAGACACACTTAAACTACAATGGAACAGACCAACTGAATATTTTGTATTCAATTAATTACTAACTATCGCATCACCAGGGCCAGATTTAGGGTATCTTGATTCCTGTCCCTTTCAGTCATTGCCGTCATTCATCCGGAGCGATGCAACGGTCATAAAAAGGTATGTAAAACAGTAACGAACGAAAAGAAATTAGTTTATCTAAAATGTAATGATATCTTTGAGTTGAGAGAGTTTAGTGGGAAGCGCCGTTGCCGTTGTGGCTACCAGCGAGGCCCTCTTCGGCGACCTTCTCGGCAGGAGCACCGAGAGTAGGGGTGCTGTCCCAGTAAAGATCCTCACCGGAGAGTTCCTCAAGGGTCTTGCGCTTGGTCTCGGGGATCAAGAGAGTGGTGAAGCAACCGCAGAGCATGAAGAGAGCAAAGATCTGCATGACATGCTTGAGCCAGGGGGTGTCGGAGGAACCAGCAGGGGCACCACGGTGGACAAGAGGTCCAAAGACACACTGAGCGATGATGGCACCGACCTTGCCAGAGGCGGCAGATAAACCGTGGGAGGTGGAACGGTAACGGGTGGGGAAGCATTCTCCTGGCACGATGAAGGTGGTGGCATTAGGACCGAAGTTGAAGAAGAACTGAGCCAAGACGTAGAGGGCAAGGAGACCGTTGTGGGAGTGCTTCAATGGCTCGTAAGCGAAACCGATGACAATGAAGAGGATGGTAAGCATGATGAAACCGCCGAGTTGGATAGGCTTGCGACCAATGGTGTCAACAGTCGCAACGGTAACCCAGTAACCGGGGATGGCACCGGCACAGATGAGAATCAAGTTACCGACAGCGGACCGGTAGAAAATGTGGTAGACGTTGGAACCGCCGGACCAGCCGATATTCGACAAGATGATGGAGTTGTTGAGACCAAGACCGTAGAAAGCAACATCCAAGAAGAACCAGGAACCAGCTGTTCCGAGAAGGACCTTGCCGTTCTTCCACTGGCTGTAGTGGTTGATAAAGTCGGACCAGGAAGCCTTGGGGGCAGCGAGACGCTGGCTGTCCTTTTGGAGAGCAGCAGCACGCTGGACCTCGTCGGGATGACCCTCAGAGGCTCCTGCCAAGTAAGCATTGATGTCCTGGCTGGCCTGGAGAACGTCGCGGTTGATATCAAAGGTGTATCGAGGAGTCTCAGGGATGGTCAAACGGTAGTAGAGAGCAATGCAGGCAGGGACGGCACCGAAACCAATGACAACACGCCACATCTTGTCGACGGCGAGCTGGCAAACGCCAGTGCACTTGGCGACGGTGGCGGCAGTCTCGAGGGACTCCTTGAAACCGGCAGTCACGATCAGGGCAATGATGGCACCGGTCAACTGACCAATACCCTGCATGGCAAAGACGGAACCCATCATAGCACCGCGCCATTTGGTAGTAGCGAATCTGGGGTCGTTAGCTAATTACCTTCCTTTCAACTCATTGAAAGGAGACTTACTCGGAAGTGATGATAGAGGACAGAGGGTAGTCGCCACCAATACCGATACCCATGATGACACGCCAGAAGACGAGAACTCCAACAATGGACATGCCGGGAGAATCGGAGGAGAGAGCCTGAGCGAGAGTAGCGAAGATCATGATGATGAGCTCGAGACCGTACATCTTCTTACGGCCGACGTGATCAGCCAACCAACCGAACGCGAGCTGACCGATGACAGTACCGCCCGAGGTGGAAACCTTGATAGCTGTATCGGAGTTGCTAGGGATTTTTCCTGTTTCAGTTAGCGGTTGCTTCTCACGGGATGATCGAAGAGAGGGGAAAAAAGAAAGAAAGAAAAAAAAAAGTACCTTTGTTGCTGTCGACCCAGAAGACGACACCCAACATGGCGGAAGCCATGTTGATGGCAAAGATGTCGTAGGCATCAGTGAAGAAACCAACACCAGCAACGATACAGGCACGGACATGACGCCAGCCAAACTCGGCATTATCAATCTGCTCGAGGGCCTGGCGACGGCGCTCGTTGGGATCGATGGTGGGAGAGGAGTTGGCGGAGTACGCTTCGACGACGGGGTCGTGCAATTTGCCTTGCTCAGCCATTGTGAGAGAGGATGAATCGGTCTCAGCTGGGAATTGTAGGAGCAAAGACGCAGGGCTGACTGAAAAGAGAAAGAGAAAATTCTTTTAGGGAGGAGGGAGGGTGGGAGATATAAATAGAGAGATCCGGAGGTGTGTCAGGGAATACGAACTATGCATGTGAACCCTGGTAGCGTGTCATTCGAGTGATCGAGGCGTTTTGGCCAAGACCAATTGCATCTGGGTCGTCGTCCTTGGCCAGAACGGGACGAGAAGCTTGCCGGTGCCAATTTCAGTTGGCGGAAGCTTGGTGGCAAGCGTCCCTTTTTTGAGTTTATTTTCCTGGGCATTGCCGCATTGTACGTCAACCTATTCCAGTTTCTCATACACGCTGGCTGAATCTGTTGAGATGGCAGTGTCAGTGCCATTGAGAATGAAGCTGTATTCAAGAGCAAGGATTCATACTATTCCTGCAACGTGAGCATACGACACTATTCCATTCCATGCTGGATGCATATGGAACCACCACGTGCGAGTTACCCAATGCGAATATTGTCCGATGGGTTCACTGTAACCGATGCTAATTTCCAATGAGATCGAATCAGCGACATGCCCGGAGATGTTTCTGGGTTGGACAGAGATTTCAGGCATCCCGAGTCCAATCGCGCTGCCAAGATGTATATATACATTTGATATGTTCAAAGTGTAAAGTGCGGTCCGAGAGCTCAGCTGCAGTCGGCCCAATGGCAGCCCTCCATCAACAGCACGCTCTTCCACTCCGCGTGCTGATTGACAACACGTGCATGCCAAGAGCGGAACGCCCAGCGCCGTGGCTTAGCGCCCGTTCTTGGCACGCCGCAGCCTATCAGCAATAAGAATCGCTCCACGTGTGTCGTCGTGCTGTAAAGCCTGTTCCTCTCCAGAGTTCCTGTCCACAGCACTATTTACCACACGTGCTCTCTTTACTTCTCCATCTTTTACATAAAAATCAAACATCTGAGAGTCATGCACGGTGAAAATTTTGCAAGCGATATAAGCGCGCCCACGTGGTGGAATCAGAACAGAGAGATGCAGGAACTTAGTCGGCGATTACCGAATATTTTGCTCCGTATGTTCGATATATTCAATATACTCGATACGTTCGATAAGTTCGATAAGATAAGCAGCGCCAAGACAAAGGCGGTGGCAGATCGGGAAGCCTAACCCTAAACAGATTTATGTCAGCATGACTCCTTTCTCAATCTCGACGAACTTGACCACCATCTCAGAGCAATACTCGGAATTCTTTAAGTTAAGCATACAAAGGGAAATTGTTATTTGGTGACAGATGTCTAAAAACCTAATCATAATGTCATATACTCTCGTCATTCCGGAATCGACGCAGCTCTGGTTGTCATCCTCTCCGCTCCCGCTCACAACTTCCAACATGATCATTGCAATGCAATGACCCGGTGTCTACGGATGTGTTCATGCTTTCAGAAGCAGTACCCACCATATTGCAGGAACCGCTACAATCAGTTAGGCAAGAGCCTTCGGGAGCAGGAAGCTCATTAATACTCCAGATTTACAAGGATGTGTCAGCACTGGCTGTAGATCCGTCGTAACTTCCGGGACTCCCGGAAGACGGCAAGCTCTCGGCGGGGCACGTCAAGCACCTACAGCCCTACAGCCCTACAGCCCTAATCGTAGTGTACCTGGATACGTAGCGTAGATCAGTATGAACTGCTGGCTTGGTGATACAAACTTCCATACGAGTGGAGTATGGCTTGTCTGGCTGACTTGGCTACCTTGGCCATCTTGGCCGTCAGCTATGTCGAGAGTGTAATACATTATTAGTATGGGAGAAGGTTTGTCACGCCATCGCATTATGCTTGGCTACAGTACCTAGGCGGCACGTTCTATCTGCGTATAGCGGTCACGTTTGGGACCATTTACTAGATCATTTTCATCCTGAGTGTTAAATATGATCCCGGTAAAATTACCTCTGCTTTCTGTTCTCTCAGTACAAACTCAGGTAGCAAAGAGAATATTGCAAACCTCGTAGGACACACAGTCGACTTTGATGTCGCGAGGCAATTAACAAGTTCTGTAGTCAACAATACCTAGCGCCAAACATAACTGTGTATTAAAGAACCGGAAGCCCGTCAGAATAACCCTATTACGTCCATATCTGGAGTACTGGAGATACGTACTACGGACAATACAATGAAAGAAGACAGTGAATTCTATAACATCTATGTACCTGCATATACATTCGGAGATTAAGGATGACTCTCTTATGCCCATGCAACACGCTTGCAGTGATCAAGAGAGAGGTCACTCTGATACCCTATTCCGGAGCGGCTGCTCACCCAGAAACCGTCGCAGATTATCTGCAATCAACTCAGTGGAACCCTGTGGTCGTCCACCTGCTGCATGAGGCGAGATGATCAGATTTGGCGCCTTCCACAATCGACTAGATTCTGGAAGGGGCTCTGTCTTAAAGACATCCAACGCAGCGCCTCCAATCTCCCCCTTTTCCAAAGCATCTACCAACGCATCTTCATCGATCGATACACCGCGACCAACATTTACAACCCATGCATGCTTTGGCAGCAGCTTAAGTCTCTCAGCATTAAGTGCATCGCGTGTTGACTCGGACCCTGGTAAGATCATAACAAGAGCATCTGTTTCCGGGAGTAATTCAGGAAGCTTGTCTTCGCTCAATACCTCAATGCCGGAGCGTACGCCAGCATGTCGAGCGATACCGCGTACATGAGCTCCTAGGGCAGTCAAGTAAGGAGCCAATGTCCTTGCAATATTCCCGAAACCCCAGATGAGTACGCGCGCATCTTGCAATGTGGTAAAGTCGCTCCGCGGGAACGAACCGCCGAGATGGCCAGGCCATATGCCACGATTTTGATAGTCACGCATTTCATGGAATCTTCGCGCGGCACTGAGGAGCAGACCAAGCGTATGTTCTGCAACCGGTCCATCATGAAGACCAGACCCCGTCGTGATAATGACCTTGGACGTATCAAAACCTCCCGCAAGGACGTCGTTCGGACCAGCAGCAAGTGATTGAATCCACCGAAGATTCTTCATGCGCTTAGCTGCATCTGTAAGGTTTTCCGAGGTGTTGGTCCAGGTAACCATAACTTCAGCGTCGATCAGTTCTTCTGGTATGGGGACCTTGACATCGTAAGGGTGGAGAGTGACCGCGAAGCCTTTGAGGCTCTGAATGTCGAGTTTGAGAGAGGTGGGGTATAAAAGTTTCATCTTCACGGCTATGACAAGTATCAAAAATGCAAACTATTAGAGTCTGAGATTCCAGTCTGCGTATTTAGAGTCCTTACTCCCACAATTGGCCGAGATGTTTCAAGTTTGTAGGAGATAAAAGATGAGGTTTTGCGTGGTTTTTATCTTCCCCGCATTAATGCGGAGTTTTTAAGAGGTGATTCGATTACCGGTGGCGCAATTGTTTATAGACGGAAAGAAGTCCGTGGGTCTCAATAGCCGTGATTTTTGACATTAAGGATTTGGATAGTATCTATAGATAGAAAAAGACGCTGGAAATTTGGCCATAGACTAGATATCTATAACGGGCCCTCGTTTGGTCGAGCGGCCTATTTTCCAGCTCCTATTTTCAAGGGTTTCCCAGGTTGGTCACGGTAGTGTCGGCAGAAATGCCGAATGGGAATTTCACCAACAGGAAATATATGGTACTTCTGAAACTCCCTCCCTATAAGGCTGATGATGATCAAACATAACAAATGTCCGCCATTCATCTACCTAAGCAATGCGGTAGGATCTACCCTAGAATGCAAAAGACGTTCCTGATCGATATTGTCGTTAGGGTAAGACAGACTACCTACGTAGGTAGGTAAGGCCATCAAGCAATATATAAGAAAGACCTCCAGGGCTATCTGTTTTATCATAGAACATAAGATCCAACTAAAGACAGATATAACCCATAAACGCTTCTTGTAACCCCATAAGCATAATGATCGCCAAACCCATGTATCTTTCAGTGATTACTAGAACAATCCGCAAATGCATGTCAGTATTGATATCAGCATGTAATAAAATTTGTCACATCTTGGACTTGTGCACGAGTTTTGTGATACTTGTTCCGTCGTCGAGGACTTCGGTCTCCTCTTCTAGTGTATAGTTTCCAAGCCTAGGAAGTAGGACTGTCCAAATATACCAATACCCGACGCCAAACAGGATACTAGAAAAATCAGCCTCGTATTTATTGTCACAGTTTTCGACTCAAACTTACATGCCAACGCCAACAATTGCATACGTCGCGTAAAAAAAGTCGACATCACCCTTCCAGTCGGGAGGCGGAAAGAATGGCGCAGCAAGCAACGCTATGCTTGTAACTATTCGCAGCCATACAGCAGGAAGCCATGCCTTGAAGGGTCGCTTCAAATCCGGTCTTCTGCGACGAAGAAGTAAAAGTCCCGCTGCAACGGCAAGACCGAATATCTGGCCGGGATATCCTTCAACATCTAGAATAAAGTTGTATACTGCTCCTTGTGAAGGAAGCACAATGACTAATAAAGATGGGATGTAGTGTATAATCAATCCCCAAAATGGAGAGTCGAAGGGTTTGGAGCTGGAGATTGTTCTTGCAAAGGGTAGAAATCCCTGCCGGGCGACTTCTTGATTGACTCGTGCCTAACCAACTGTTAAATGGATATCCATTATCAATTGAGAATAAAGCATACCAATGCAAATGTCACGACCATCACATTAGCAGCGGCTGAGACTGCAATCATCAAAGGCAAGAATGTTCTTCCCCACCTAGGTCCAAACGCTCGTTCGAAGAAAAGAGCTGCGACCAATTCACCACTCTCCTTGATTTCTTCAAGTGGCACAACTGTAAAGTAGGCCACGTTCGCTAACCCGTACAAAAGGCAGGATGTGACCAGTGCTGCTAGAGTGACACTGCGTAGTGTCCGTACTGGATTCTTGACCTCGTTCATGACGTTGTTCGCGTTGTTCAAGCCAGCATAAGAATAAAATACTTTGAATAATGAAGTCGAGATCGTATTCCAACTCCAATCGGAATCTGCCCACAAGTCCTTCCATATGTCACCTTCCCCCCTCGCCGTTACGCCTGTTAAGTCGCCGGGTTGACGGAACAGAATCACGTAGAGTCCACTAAGCGCCATGAAAAATACAAGAAAGATCTTGACCCATCCCAGCGCGTTTTGTATAGCGATGCCAGTCCTCATGAAGCAGCCATGAATGATAGTAACACTTGTCAGCCATCCAACTGCGAGAATCTTATTCTGAAGGTCGCTCGGCTCGATATTGAATGCGAAATAGGTGTATTTGGAAAAGATGATACAGTTACTCGCCGTAAACCCTAACAAAACCGCCTGCACAGCTACCAAAGTTGATGCCAGGAATCTCGGATAGCGATATGTGAACTCCAGGTATACTTTATCGCCTCCAGAACGAGGCAGCATACACCCATATTCGAGCGATACAGCCAATCCACAAGCCGAGAGAATCGTTCCTACCACCCAAAGGGATAAGGCCAGCCCTATACTGCCGACGGATTTGACTATTGCGCCCGGTGTTGCGAAAATGCCGCTACCAATCACGCGAGATATTACCAGGATATATGCGCTGGACCAGGAGATATTTCTTCCGTACGTCGCGGTTTCGGGAAGAGTATCGTGTTCGACGGAGCGGTCCGGGTGGCCGGGGGAGATAATATCGGCTGAAGCTGTCGACGAGGGTGAAAGCAGAGGGGTGGTTTCTAATGATTCAATGTTCGGCATCTTTTCTTTCGTCCAGAGACGCTCAAGATATTGAAATTGAATATTCTATTTCCGAATAACTGACAAAAGCATTTTCATGCCATCAAAGTAATATTCCCCGTTGATGAACACATTCCTGAGTCATCAAGAATAAACCAGGGAATGGAAAAAGCGCTGATTATTCCATTCATCCAGGAAGTCATGGTAAAATGGAGATACATTGCATTGTTTTATATAGTTTGAAAAGAATTGCTTTTGTTATCAGCTCTCGCACGCCATTTTCTCGACGGGTGATGCGAAACTCCCTGTGACACTTGATTAATAATTGGCAACTCTAGATCTGTGATTGTCCTTGCATGGTATTGTTGTTGTTATGGGATTCAATTTGCTGGATGATATCACGAAATTCATGATTATTTTTACTCAAGAGGAACGAGGATATGCCGTTAGGTAGTTACTGTATGTAAAGGCGGATATGGCAGCAGGGTGATTATTGGCCCGAATAGGATCGGCCTAGCACTGTTAGATTGTCTGCTAATCAATGCTATTTATCAAGTGAGACAGCTTCAGTGCGCGTCATTTATGCAAGAATGGGCTCTACTGAGGACAAAGTCACATTCTCATCTACAATGTTACTATCGTTTTGATCCTCGACACCGTCAAACGAGGGCTCGATAAAAGAAGAGGGGGATAATTGACATGAGGAGATATTTCTCTATTTATTTATGATTTTATTTGACCAGCATACTGTCCTAGGGCGGTTGAGCCACATTATGTCTACTAAGGCCAGTTGAGGGTTGCTTAGGGTGCATATTAGGGTAGCCCGGGAGAAACGATTGTTGGTAATACTACATATTTGTATATCATGGGTTCAATATATATTGCAGTCAAATCATACATGCCTAGTCGCCATTCGCAATCCGAGCCTGCATCAGTGGTAATAAAGCTCCTCGCACATCATCCCTTTCCATAAACACCTCGACTACCCTAACACCACTGCCCCCTTGTACGTTTTCGCTTTTCACTACCTCTTCTAGATCTCCCCAGTTTCTAATCACAAAGTTATTGTGTTTGGCGTGGTTTTCGTCCGCTCCGAAGAAACTTGTTGCTTGAGTATGCCTCCACAACGCAACATCGTTGTATTTTTGGTTTCTCCCGTGAATTGCACGCTCAATAGTATACCCACCATTGTTAATAACAAAGATGATGATATTCAACTTTTCCCGAATCATAGTGCTGATCTCCTGCACTGACATTTGCAAACTTCCATCTCCAATGAAAAGAAACGCCCGTGTTTTGTCGTCCTTCGTTCGATCTCGCTGTGCTAATGTAGCTCCCAACGTGGCCGGAAGCATATATCCGATTGACAACCAGGTGATCGCGTTGAAAAGACGGGTGTTTTTGGGAAGTGAGAAAGTTTGGCTCCCGTATGAAGAGGTACCTGTTTCTGCGAGAATCAAATCGCCTTCTTTGAACAGACGATTAGCCTTCTGCCAGAAGTGTTTTTGTGTAATGCAGCCAGATGGATCTAGAGCTTTCTCCGTTATAACCGGCCTAGGAGGGCCGACAGCCCCAGGGATATGTGACCCATCTAGACTGTCGATCAGTCGCTGAAGAGACTTGTTGGAAATGTCTCGGTAAGTAATGTCGCCTATTTGAATGGTGTTTATCGAAAAGGTGACTGAAACAGCTGGATTGGGAAGGGTTGTGAATATCGAAGTATTGGTATCGCTATAGTGAGGTCCCAGGATTATAATTAAATCAGCCTTATCATGGTACTGTTTCCACACTGCGTCACCGAATGGACCAGTGTACATGCCGTAGACATTCGGAAGCTGTTCATTAATCAAAGCCCTACCGAATGCGGTGGTCCACGTCGGCCAACCTGTCATTCTGACCAATGCTTCGGCTTCGGCCGTGATACCCATGGCTCTAGTGTCTCCGTCAACAATGATCAATGGCTGCTTGGCGTTGTATATTTTTTTGAGAACTTGTTGCAGAGCAGCCTTTTCAGATTCGCTCTGGTGTGCAGATTCGAGCTTGATCGCAGTCTCAAGGTTCTTGGCTTCGACAAAAACATCGGGCATATCATCCGGTACCTCCAGGTAGACAGGTCGGCTATGCACCATCGCTTGTTTCAGCACCCAGTCAATCTGGTCAGGTATGAGTCGTGGGTCTGTCAAATTCGCCTGCGCAACTGTCACATGTGCGGCCATGTTTGCGAAATGCCGATAGTCGCCATCTCCGAGGGTGTGATGCACAAGAACTCGCCCTTCTTGTTTCGGTCGTGGCGGTGTTCCCACAATATGAACAATCGGCGCCTTTTCAGTGAACGCACCGGCAATTCCATTAATCGCCGAGAGCTCTCCAACACCAAAGGTAGTAACTAAAGCCGAAAGACCCTTGATGCGAGCATATCCATCTGCAGCATAGGCAGCATTCAGCTCATTGCAGTTGCCTGACCAGTGTAGACCTGCAGGTTCCACGTAGTCCAGTAAACGGAGGTTATAATCGCCTGGTACACCGAAGACGGAGTCAACGCCCAGTTGACGAAGGCGGGTGAAGAGGTAGTCTGCTATCTTGATCGCCATTTTCAGATAGCGCAGCCTTATCAAAATCTAGTGAATGCAGGACGCGTGTGTTTATAAGTATCTGAAATAGATCTAATAAACAGGGGCTGCTCGGTATTTATACGAACTGATAAGAGAAGCAAGCGGGGAGATGTGAGGGGATGTGGAACCTTCTCTGCAAGCCGACAATAGCCGTAATCTACCTACCGGATTTCCTTTGACCCTTTTCGGCTTTCCCATTCCGTTTTAGTGCTCACCCCTCGCCGCTTTTACTCACTGAGTAGAACTGAGCGCGCAACTGAGCGTGGTGACCAGATCAGCGAGCTTCACATACTATATATGTATGCTAGGAAACTGTAAAGATCATATGACCTTCGGGCCTATATTTATCCGTACGGGATAGAACACCTCACTCCTTTGATAGTTTCTTAGAGAGAGAGAGAATACGAACGTTGAGAACGCTCCATCGAGAATCCATCTATCCCCAAAGGGGAACGTACAACTGACATCTTTACTACTGCTCATAATCATCGGCAACAAGATCTTCCTCGAGAATCTTAACAGAAACATGCTCAGTGAGCTGAAGCTGAGCACTCTAGCTCACTCACTGAGCCGATGCTCGAGCTAGTTTGACCCCCCCCGCCATGGTGACCTCGCTTCTAAAAAGTCTATACCTTTCAACTGGATTAACCAGCGCCAATGAACGTTCCCTTCGAAGACGTATTTTACCCGCAACTAAACGCTACACTAACAACATGCTTCGTCTTACGATGATGTATCTGTGACGGCTCAATTCGGTGTTTATTCCGGCAGCTAAGCTAAATAACTAGACATGAGGAAGAAAAGGGGAAAAGGATAAGGGTGCCCTGAAGCTATCCACTAGATATCTAGTGGTTAGAATGCTGTTGGATTGTACGTAACAATCTCAAGTGGTAACTATATCTCAAAGTATCAAATTACGTATGCAAGAAGTATGGAATCCTTGATCCTTGTTGTCCTTGTTCTTTTTTCTAAGTACAGTAAAGGTGGAAGATATCTTTTACCCCCTATTCGGTGGATCAGTGTGTGGCTCGCTCTTATTGGCTGACAAATATCATCTGTCTGATTGGCTGGATCAGCTTAGCTAATCCAACAAATGCTTTATCCCAATTATGTTTAGCGTACCGACTAGTCGCTTAGATATAGGGGCTACTCCTTGGTGCTTCCATGTCTCAACGGTTGGATATTATGCTTAGAGGAAGTAATTGTAGTATCAAATTTATAGGATGATTGATGGGATACCGAAATATCGAGACCTAAGGTACGACGGCAGACTCGAGTAGATCTTAGGAACAACTTGGCCATCTGGGAGTGTGTCTGATGTCGTTCTCAGTACGATATCAAAGCCATGCGATATGGATACAGGTCCTTTGTCGCGTTCAGTATGATATTGTAATCGTCTGCTGTATCATGGAACTCTCACCCTAGCAGCTACTCTTACATTTGTGCTAGTCCGATCATATCTCTCAAACCTTGCCAGTGTGAAGGTGCCATGCCATTGCTATGCCTAATCCATTGCTATGTCTAATCTATGTGCTATTCGACGAGAATACAAGATATGAAGAAGGAAAAACAAAGGTCGTTGACGGATGTCAAAACGGAAGGAAGGAGCCCTGAAAGAGGAAACGTGGTGCTGCCGTACGTACTACGTGATGATTAACAGTTCCTCCGTGCTCCGTACTGGACTGAACTTAGCGCAACAATTCTGCCGAATTGACGTCTTTCCAACTGCTGAGGTCTTTGTAAAAGAGTAACTATAGTTACATGGTTTGAGGGCAACGCCAATTGCGTATGATAATAAAATCCAAGTCTGTAATTGATACATCCCAAGAAAATCATTTGCAAACCAATTTCTTCAAGAATCGTTTCATCTCATAGCTCCCTCACGAACATCAACGTATCTCCAGCCTTTACGGTGTCTCCAGGCTGAACAAGGACCTTGATGACCTTGAGCTGTGTATCCGCCGCTTCCTTTTTGTAGGAGACTGATATTTCCATCTTCATTGCCTCAAGAATGACTGCAACCTGATTTGCGCTGAGAAGTTGCCCTTCATTAACATTGACTTTCCATACATTCGCATCAAGAGGTGAGTCGAGAGTCAAATTATTGGGATCTACTATCTGTTAGTCATACAATACATAGTCCATGTAAGGGTAAACAAAGACGTACCTTGCTTCAATATTTCAAGTTCATCAGCTGGAGTAGTATTCTTGGATTTCTCAGCCATCCAACGCTCCATGGAGGCCTTTTCTAGGGCCAGCATTTCCGCCTGGGCCGCTAGTTGCCGACTTTTGAAGAGAGAAACCTCCTCTCGCGTCTCTAAAAGTAACTTGTTGTGTGCGCCCATATCAAAGACGTCTTCTTCAATCTTGAACTCATAACGTCCAGACCGGAAAAGCGCCATGTCCCGCTCGAATTCTTGCTTGTCAACGCGATAAAAGGTTACTTGATCAAAATCTCGGAAGAGTCCCGGCTGGCCCGACGCAAATCCAGGCTTTATACCCAGTTGGTCAAAGCAGGGGATAGTTTGACCCGTAAGTTGGTAGCCTCCTGGAGAATCCACTGGATAAATACTGTTAAGAAGCGTTAGCTGCGACGAACGTCATTGCTAGGGAGGGTCAGAAGGACTTACTTCATACATGAACCACCCCAGCTCACGCTTCCCTCGGGTGTGTATACTCGACTGGGGTTTTGCTTGGGACACGTCAATCGGTATCGAGGATCAATTGGAAGGCAGATGGTATCAGCACAGAAAAACCCTACGCAAATGACCATGAACTCCGTAGTTAGGAAGACCCTAACGAGTTCGTCATAGGTAATTCCATTTATCTTGGCTACAAAATCCATGTTATCCGGTAGGAATGGAGCATATGGCCGTTGGGTTTCCATGTAGCGCTGGATCGCCTCTTGCTGTGCCGGGCTCTCAAAGCAGATGGGGAGGCGGAATCGCCTGCTAGGAACCTTGGAGCTGCTGAGATCGCCTATCTCGCTCTGTGAAGATATCAAAAGATCCATCAACTTTTTACGTGGAAGCTTCAAGCCATCATAATGGACCAACAGTGCTGTAATGGAGTAATGTTAATATGGTTTTTAAGAATTCGAATAAAGCAGGAGGGGAAACAAAAGGGGGCAAAACTCACAGTTGCAGCATCCAATCGTCTTGTAGATACCGTTCTTAAATATCTGGTCAACTTCGCACGACTTTCGAAGCACTTTTTCCAAGCTCGTCACCCGGCAACGATTGTTGAGGTCGAAACCCCCATCGCCGTACTCGACTAGAAGAAAATCGTCACCACCCTGTGATAATTCATTAGATACTGGACAACCGAGAAAATCTAATGGCAAGTTACCTGTCTGAATGTTATCTTAAGATTCGATCCCTCTAGAACTTTCTCATAAATAACGGCCTTCCCGAAATTACCAGAGACTGTTGATTCTAACAAAGATCGGCCATCAACTGGTTCAATTTCGTCTATTTGGCGCTTTCCTACAACAAAGGAGGCAACATCATCCAGGAATTTCTCGAGTTGGGCTGCAATCCAAAGTGCGTCTTCCAAGGATATTCTCCGATATTGAATCGTATCACCCGATTTCACTTGCCCCAGGCGCCAGAGGCTTCCTTTGACTATTGTAGTCGAGGAAAGAAACCCTCCAAGATCAGGGGCATCAACGGGGAAGATGCAGGGACTAGGTGAACACGCCAGTCAATGCTCATAGTCCCTATAATACGAAGAAGATAAAAAAGAGGTAGGTGAACGAAGAACTAACCTCTCCCCCGTCCAATTCAAAGTACCCAATGGATATCCATATTCGATGACATTGCTGGGATGTTGCCCGCCCTCGCCGCCATCTTTCCTAGCCCATTTCGTAGGCGCAGGGCCGATCAGACGAATACCACCACGAGTGGCGTTGTGTGAAACTTTCCTATATTTGCCAGTCAGCTTTCATTTCTACTTCATTTGATCATATCAAGATGTCAATACCAGATGGTATTATAAATCATCTCTATATCCTCTGCCCCCATGTAACCCTCATCGTACGGTCCCACCATGGCGTAGATGTCCCAATGGTTTGTGTATTTCGGACGTAGGCTTTGAGGGAGTGAAACAACAGAGGCTGACTCATTGAAGTCATCAACTTTTTGTACAGTCAGGAGATCACCGGGGGCAAGAGCTCGACCCTGGTAACCACCAATCCCAAGAAGGGGCGTAGTAGACTTGGAGCCAAAGTACTGGGCACTAGAATCCTGTTAACCTCACACTGGAAAAGAAAGAAAAAGGGGAAGTAAACTCACATAGCAGGGAAACCACCAAATACGGCAAGATATGCTTCGATCAGGTTAGAAAAAATATTTCGAATTGATCTGTAGGGCAAACACACCTCTGCAACCTCCAGTCTCTAGCAATTTTCCGATAGACAAGACTTGGCCATGTTTGATGTATAACCGCGTCCACATGGGGACATCAACACCGTCAAGAGTCAATGTTATCGGAGCGCCACACACCGAAACAACTGCAGGAGCCAAAAATCGTAGCTCTGGGCCTCTCAGAGTAATTTCCAACCCTTCTGTATTACGGGGATTTCCCACCAGAAGATTTCCGACTACCACTCGGTTAGATGCAACCACTCTCTAAAATCTTATGTCATTGAAGGGGGGCATACCCTGGAATGCAAGAGGGTCCTGTTTGTCCAATATTAGTCTGGATGTATGCAATGAATTGTCTTGAGTAGAAGAATTAACTCACCATTGGGCCCGCATGGGGAATTCCTTGCCCTGCGTTGGGGCGACCTGGGAAGTCCTGAAGTGTGGTGTAGACGCCCGGTGAAATAACATCAATGGCAGTAGGACTATATTCAAAATTTTCCAGGAAATTCGTCAGGGTGTGTCCACTTTTGAAGCCGGCGGATTGTACAATGGCGTGTAAGAAGTCGAGGTTCGTTGGGGGACCACAGATTATGGATTGCGAAAGAACGCAACCAAACTTTTCAATCGCTTCATTACGTCCAGAAGCATGTACCATCACCTTGGCAATCATGGGATCTACAAAGAATATAAGCCAATGTCCCAAATGAAGACTGTTCCTAGGAGTGTCGCCCACCGTAGAAAGTTGAAATTCTGGCCCCAGTGCCTACCCAAGTGTCGATACGAGTCCCTTCCAGTTCCGCCCATTGAATATACTGCAGGAAGCCGGGGGACGGTGTGTAATTGCGGGCTGGGTTTTCTGCGTAAACACGTACTTCGATAGCAACTCCTACTGGTAGCTCGGGCTGCTGAGATTTTAAATATTTTCCATCAATACCTCCCTGCCCAGCAAGCTCTCGGTCAGCTTGTTCCAACATGAGTTTTACCAGGTCAACTCCATAGCAGAGTTCCGTGATGCCATGTTCGACTTGCAGGCGGGTGTTCATCTCTAGGAAGAAGAAATCCCCAGATACATCGTCCACAAGGTATTCGACGGTGCCCGCAGATGCATACTTGACCGATTCCGCGAGGGCCACAGCCGCAGAGGTCAATCTCCTGCGTAGATCTACCCTATTAGTCAGACATTATAGTAACTAACTATAATTCAACCGATTCTCGGACATACCTGGATTCTTATCGACAAAAGGACTGGGGCACTCTTCTACTACTTTTTGATGGCGACGTTGGATTGAGCACTCACGCTCTCCGAAGTGAATAGCGTTTCCAAGACCGTTGCCAAATACCTGCACCTCAATATGGTGGCTCTTCGCGTAGTATCGTTCTAGAAACACTCCGGCATTTTTGAACAACGCTGCTCCCCGAGAACGGACCTGAGCTAATGCATCTCGGACCTCGCTGGGCGAGTTGCATATAACCAGACCCATTCCACCGCCTCCGCCGGTGGCTTTTAGCATTACCTATAGTGCCAGGATTATTGGTTAAAATTCGCATAAAAGAAAGCCAAGGCCTACCGGGTATCCCAATTCATCTGCAGCACTGACTGCGTCATCCTCCGTAGCAAGCAGCCCTCCTGTGCCTGGAACAATAGGCACGCCTGCTTCTATAGCCATTTCGCGCGCTCGATGCTTCAATCCGAATGCCTCGATTGCATCGTGTTTTGGGCCTACGAACACCATGCCTGCGCTGGCTACGGCATGGGCGAAGTTGGCGTTTTCTGACAGGAATCCATATCCAGGAATAATGGCGTCGACATTCCGCGAACGAGCAATTTCTATGATAGCGTCTCTATATGTTTAACACAGTCAGTCCCATACTACAGTGGCCATTGATGGGACAAAGAGAAAACCTAGACTAACCCGTCGGTATATGCGGTGGCATCTTCGCCCGGCAGCAAGACTGCCTCGTCTGCGACTGACACATGTCGCGAAGTCGAATCCGCTTTTGTATATATTGCGATTGTGCGCACCCCAAGCTCCCTATGAATCATGCATGTCAGTCTACAGCTCGCCACTGAAGGACAGACGCCTGCGTACCTTGCAGTTTTAGAGATTCGGACGGCAATCTCACCACGGTTCGCAATCAGCAGCGTTTGCAGCTTCTCCATGGCAAATTATCTGCTCATCAAAGTGTGCGTGACGTGATCACAATGTCGTGAACATTTCAAGATGAGTCGAGAGAATACTTTACTTATCTTCATCCCCTCAATCGCCCTTTCCAAGCTGGTCATAGTTGTCTTCTGCACCTTCCTCTTGTGGATATCGTGGATATCCTGCATCCGATTGGCTGGAAATCACCGGATCGCACCAACGGAGAAGGCCCTCTCTCGATAAGCGCCGTCGACCAATCACAACGTCCTCGGTTCGCAATCAACTACTTCCCCTCACTCAGCCAGTTCCGAACACTGTACCCAGTGACTTCGCAATTACTGTTGTGTTGATCGGACGACGAATGGCGCATGACGCATGCACACTCCTGCATAGATACTCATGAAGAGACTACCACTACTCGTCAACAATCGGTTTCAATCGGATCATGGCAACCACTCAGCGTCGCGAGCATAAGCGAGTGTATCAGGTTCGTTACTATCGACACTCAATCTATAAATCGCGATCATCTAGAGACTGACCTTCTGCCATAAAGGCGTGCGAGCCTTGCCGCGAGAGAAAGGTGCGCTGCGAGCTAGGCGCTGTGGACCAGCCTTGTAAGCCACCATGTGCACGTTGTCGTCGGGAGTCGAGAGAATGCGTGTTCGCAGCCTCCAGGATTAGGGATGTAGCAGAGTCAAAGGCAAGGCATCGACTCTCGTCCAGCACTCGTCATCTCAAACGACACTCCTCTTCGCCTATAGTCGTAGATAGAGCTTCGGCGCCCACAGGCGTCTATTCATCACCAGCGTCACCGAATCCCCGCCCTATCATCAGCAATGCCACACCGACATCTCGAGAACAGCGCCAGCAACAAAGTCATTTACTACCGCCGAATGGTCGCGCCACCGCTGTCTTGCTCAGGGGCCATCCCCGTACATATCACGACGCGTTGACTGTCTTGTCTGAAGCATGCGACAATGCCGAGCGTCGCAGGGACTTCCCTGCGCATTTGAATACGGCCGTGCACTCCCAAAGTTCACCCTCTGATACCGGCAATGCATCGGCCGGGCACGCTTCCAACACCTTCAGTCCAGGTACTCGCGAGGCTCTACGAGCATGGTCTGGTTTAAGATTTGTCCGAGGTGGATTGTTCACTCCAGAGGAGGCGCTCAATATGGTTGACCACTTTTACAAGTTTCATGCGCCCTTCTCACCAGTGGCTCCAGAGTGTTTTCGTGCCCATGCGCAACACCCGACACTAATCGAAGAGGAGCCGATTCTCACCATCACCATCCTGATGATTGGTTCCCGATACAAAAAGTGGACGGGGCTAGCTGCGGCATCACGTTCATTTCTCATCCACGATCGGCTCTGGAGGTACCTTCAGGGTATGATCACTCGCCTGTTCTGGTGTGAAGATATATTCGTCGGGGAATTCGCTTCGCTAACGGATCCCTTCAATGGCTCGGACAATGCATCCTTCCCAACGCGTTCTAACATTTGGTCGAATGGATTTCGCACAATTGGAACATGTGAAGCCCTATTGCTTCTCTTGGATTGGCACCCACAAGGACTTCATTTTCCACCACCAGACGAAGATACCACGTCAACTATTGTTCGCGAACCGAAGAGACGACGTCTTGCTGCCGAACATAAGCGACATCGCGGGCCAGGTTCGGGACATGACTGGCTGGCACGATCGGATCGACTATGCCGTTCCATGCTGTCGACGGCTTCAATGCTCGCTACCGAGATGGGGGTGTTTGACGAGGAAGAGCTGGTTTCTGAAAGCGAAAACAACCCACAGAGTATGCGAGATATGGCTTCCCATCAGCAGAGATTCTGTCGAGTGCGGTATTTAATTTGGGTATATGCCACGCAACAACCCGGTAGACCAGGTATGTCCAATCCTCTTATGTGCTATACTAGTCAACCAACTATTATTTTCCATTTTTTTAATTTTTATTTTTATTTTATTATTTATTTATTTTTTTTTTTGGTTTCTAATCATTAATAGGATGGAGAATCTTAACTCCCGAGCCATCTCTTTTATTTCCGTCAACAGATGATGATACAATAAAATGTTGGGCTCGGGTAGCCACCATCATGAAGTATGCGAATGAGCTACTCTTCTCGTCACAAAAACATACAAATGAGATCATTCGAAATGGAGAATATATAAAATTTCTTCAGACCCTGCAACCGCTTCTTCAGGAAACTATCCTTGAATTCGATCAGTCCAAATGTGAGTCAGTGGGTTGCAAGCGAGAGCACCATCAGAACTAACAACAATAAAAAGTAACGAAACAAATGCGATCGATCTTGACTATTGAATACGCTCATGTCCAGTTATGCATTTTAAGCGTTGCGCTGCAAGCTGTCATAGAACGACGCTACTACTGTGACGACACAGCCAAGGAACCGCAGCCCATTCCTACTCACGTCTTGAAACAAGAGGAGGGCTATTTAAACGAGACCGTCAAGTGTGCACAAACTATTCTACTCACAGTTTTGGATGACTTCGTACCAGATGGCAGCTTGAGATACTTGCCTGTCCGCTCATACTCTCGGTTACTAGGTGCTGCATTATTCCTCCTCAAGGTATGTCAAGTTATTTAGCCTCTTATAGCTTTTGTTCCCTAAAATCTTGCTTTGGCTAATTTCATCCCCAGTGTTGTGCCGCTCGGATCAAGGAGGTAGACACACGAGTATCCCTTTCCCTTATAAAACAACTCGTGGCAGGTCTACGGTCTATTTACGTTGACGACACACATCTGAGCCCCCGCTGGGGAGATCTCCTCGACCAACTCTCGCGCCGCGTCGAAGCGCATGCCACGGTAGCGAAGAATTGCCCACAACCGGCGAATACCCTTATTCCATCAGATCCAACCATACTCGGAAATACTGCAAGCGGGTTGCATACTCCGATGTCCACAGTGTTAGGCCCCCCGTCACAGCCTATGCTTCTCACGCCCAGCGAAGCTGATGGATCATGTATTCGGACTCACGTGGAGTCCCATAGTAACAATAATAATAGTCTACAAGATTTTGATCCTTGGGCTTTCAGTGGCAATGAGGAAGGGTCCAATTTCGAAGCCTTCTCGATGTGGTGGGATAGCCATATTCCTCAATCGATAGCTACTAATTACACATCTTCCCACCGGGCCCCTTGGACAGCTGATGGCAATGAACAGCTATTTGGCCATACTGCCGATGGAGGAGGAATAGTAGGGAGCGCACCGGGGTTTCCGGCATATTTGTATTAAGCTACTTAACGAAAAAGGTGTTGAACCTGACGAGATTACAGCGTTATGGTGTCAAAGAAATAAATATCCAGTAGATATCTATCTAGTAACTTTTTGAAAGCCATTCTGATTAGGCTTCTACTGGTAATGTCACAGCATTCACATAGCACATGCAGTACAAAGTCTCTGTACGCAAGAGCAAATCAAACAGGATGATCATATGAAGATTAGAGAGACCAGACAGTGGCAACACGGAGTTCGTGCGAGTACAATAGTTTAAAGCCAAGTTGACTATTGTTTCGGATTGAATACCAAGAAAACTTTGATAAGAACGTCGGAACGGAAATGGGGACCGTGTCCTCAGGCATCCGATTGGCCGATGTGAGCTGCTGTACTTTCACATAACGGGTTACGAAGACACATGTCAATGATTGGTGGGGAAGGTTTTATCCAAATTGGCTCCATGCTTGTATTCCTGTTTAAAAAAGAGAAAGAAAGAGAAAGAGAGGGGAAAAAAAGGAAGAGAGAGAAGAACAAGGAATAGCAACCACAACAACCATTCTAAGCATAACAACCATCTACTATCTATACAACCGAGAGAAATTTGAAACGAAAGCAAAATGGCAGGCCCGATCAGACACAAGGCCCTCATTAATGTCGACATGGGCGAAGGATATGGGAATTGGGCTATTGGTCCAGACGATGATTTGCTTCCCTTTATCGATCATGCCAATATCGCGTGTGGTTTTCATGCATCGTGCGTGATCTCTCTATCTCCGTGATATGCAACGAGATGACATGCTAACAACAGACTGGTTTATAGTGATCCTCTAATCATGATGGAAACAGTCCGTAACTGCATTAAACACGGTGTCAAAATCGGCGCGCATCCCGGTCTCCCCGATCTACAAGGCTTCGGACGACGAGAAATGAAGCTCAGTGCCGACGAGCTCACCGCTATAACCGTCTACCAGGTTGGCGCGTTGAAGGGGTTCTTGGACCGAGAGGGAGTGGCTTTGCATCACGTCAAGCCACACGGCATGCTGTATGGGATGTGCTGCAGAGACTACGAAACCGCCAAGGCCGTCTTCCTAGGCATTCCAAAGGGCGTGCCGGTGTTTGGCCTGGCTGGTACATACATGGAACAGGCTGCCAAAGACTTGGGGATTGAGTTTATTGCTGAGTTTTATGCCGACGTCAAGTACGACGCGGATGGCAAGGTAGTGGTAGAACGGAAGAAAGGGTGAGTCTTATCTTCATTTTTGGCCTTCTTCACTTTGCAGTGTTGCTTATGTTTATATTTTTTGTCCTCTTGCAGTGGCTGGAAGACAGAAGATGTCCACACTCGGGTCACGCAACAGTTGGAAACATGTACTGCGCCGGCAATTGACGGTTCAACGTGTTCGTTTCCCATTAATGACTACCGCGTTTCGATATGCTGCCACTCAGACGTGCCTGGCTGCCTAAATGTTGTCAAGACAACCCGCGAAGCCGTTGATGCTTTCAATAAGAAGTATTTTCCTGACCCGTAGACTACCTATGATTTACCAGTCGAAGAAAATGGGATTTGTAATTAAAACCAATGGCTTTTATTGTCATATACTAGGTATTTAGCTAATCATATGTATATATATCATTGATACCTAGTAAAATGTGATGATATTCGAAATGTGATACCATTCTATTCCACTTTATCAAGAGGCAACATTGCGAGTGGCAACGACGCTGAACTAAGATTTTGATATCGTACCTAAGCTTAGCTTACGTTTAGGTCAATTATCAAAAACTCGCTTTATCTTTACTATAAAAAAAGGCCTCATTTCACGCCGGCTCATTTACCTAGGGAGTTGCTTATCAAACCAGAGACTTTCCGGCTTGACTTCTAATCAGTAATGCAGCGTTGTGGTTGGCTGGTCTCCGCAGAGCCCTATTTATGGATCCGTGGATATCCGAACATCCAATCGGATTGCGCCAGCCCAAGAAACTTCAAAATCATGGAGATCCGATTGGCCACGAGCGCCGCGCTGTTCTTATTCCCCTTGGACGCGAGCTACCCCAAGCAGAGACAGCAAGAAGATAAACTTATCCATAGCGTTTTCTTCTTATCTAGGCTTTAGCTATGTCAGGCTATCGCACGGATGGGCAGGACAATTGGTGATATAAGAACGGTTGTACAGCATGGGCATCTTGAGTCTTGGGCTGTCGGACGCAGCCTTTTACCAATTATTCTTTCTTTGCAACCCTATCTCTTATATCAAGTTATATGCCATCCTGCCTAGGTAGGTAGTTCAAAGTCCCTCTACACGTACTGCACCTTGAACAGAAAACATCCTTTCCGCTATCTAGGCAAAGGAAGAATGGTCCACGCTATGACACACGCGACTTTCCCTATCCCCGGAACGGTTCAGCAGGTGGACGTTAATCACAACCTGCGCGTGCGCCATGGCGAGGGTCAAAAAGATATCGTTTTGATTCCCCAGCCCAGCTCGCACCCAGACGACCCCCTCAACTGGTCGTTCAAGCGCAAGACGCTGAATAGTTTCTGCCAAATGGCCTGGTGTTTCTTTGCTGCAGCTCTGATTAGCGGTCTCTCTCCAGCCTACCTGCTAATTTCGAAAGACACGGGCATCTCCGTCGCTGACCTCAGCACTGGGAATGGCATTATGTATCTCTTCATGGGTTGGGGTACACTGATCACCCAGAACCTAGCACAGAACTGGGGTCGTCGTCCCGTGCTTATCATTGGCATGTTGGGTGCCTCGTTGCTGACAATCTGGTCGGCCTATGTCAAGAGTGTGGGCGAATGGTACGCAAACCGAGTCTTGATAGGCATCTTCATGTCGCCACAAGAGGCTTTGATTGAACTCTGCATTTCTGATGTTCAGTTCACTCACGATCGGGGGTTCCACATGGGCATATATAACTGGACTCTGTGGTGCGGTGCATTCTTGGCTCCCATTGCCGGTGGCTTCGTTGCCGACAATTTGGGTTGGAGATGGATCCAGTACATTCTTGCTATCATCTGTGTTTGCGTGGCAATCTTCATCTTCTTTGTCTTCGAGGAAACCATGTTCTTTCGCAAAGCCAACCTCAACCAGGAAGATTTCATTCCCATCACAGAATCACCCCCATCTTCATCCGTCGACGCAGAAAAGGGAATGACCGATGTAGAAAAGGGATTAAACAACCCTAAAGTCGAAGTCGACATCTCCAGCACTCCCGCCTCATCTGGAACGTTATCCGCGAAGACCTATGCGCAGAAACTCAAGCTATGGGGTCTTCGCAGCCCAGAACAACCTTATACATTCTTACGCTCGATCTACCTGTCGTTCCGCTTGCTGCTGTTCCCTACCCATATCTTCTCCGGTTTGCTTGTTGGTTGTATCTTGGCCTGGTATAACGTGTTGGGTGGCTCCCTGGCCGAGGTCCTTGGTGGAGCGCCTTACAACTTTACCACCGACCAGATTGGTCTTACCTACTTTGCAAGCGTCATCGGTGTATCCGTTGGCTGCTACTGCAGTGGTTGGCTGAGCGACATCCTAGCTATCAGACTTGCTCGCCGACGCCAAGGTATCAAGGAGCCCGAGGATCGTCTGTGGATGGCAGTTATTGCCGTTGTTGCCCATCCCTTGGGCTGCCTTCTGTACGGTGTCGGTGCAAGCCACCATATTCATTGGATCGGCGTCGTCATCGGTGTAGCTTTCTTATGTCTTACCCTGCCCATGGGTTCCGGTTTGGCCATCACGTACATTATCGACAGTCAGAAGGAGCTTGCTGGTGAATCCATCGTGACCATCATCTTGATTCGTAACACTATTGGTAAGGCGCCCCTTTCCACCGCCCCTTTTTTCTTTTTTCTTTAGCCTTCTTGCAGAGCCTCTCGCTGACAGTTTCCAGGTTTTGCATTTGCCTACGCTGTGAATCCAATGATAGACAACATCGGTCTACAGAACACTTTCATCCTCATCGCTGTGCTCGGTGTGTTATTTTGGTGTGGGTGCTTCCTGTGGATTGGCGTCGGAAAGTCGGCTCGAAAATTGATTGCAGAGCCCTACTGGACAATTGTCAGGAAGCATGGCCTGGCGGCTCACTAGATGTTGTTGGGCACTGTGTAGATGTATATAGAGCGGAATACCTAGGTACGTACAGGGTATACGGGACGAACATATCAGATAATCATGATGGATATAAATGACTGGAAATGTCCGTTGCTGGAGCAGGACTTGCTGGAGAGCCCAAGTACAAGTCTCCAATATACAGTGTTCGGGTTACCGGGCTAGTTCCTCCTCGAATTCCAAGTTATGATTACAGTATACCAGTTTGCTATCTCCTATATCGTAAATCTTGTTCGGACAATCCAGCTATCTTTCACCTTATAGCATTTCCTCGTTGCTAGAGCTTAACCGCTGACGATAAATCATATCTTGGCTTCAGTAGACCGTCTTATAAGATCATCATATCTCAGGTATGCGCCGAGAAGCACTTGAGCACCGACCGCACAACTGCAGCAGAAACGTTAGTATATTTAAAAGACGACAAAGACAAAGACTTACTCCTCCGGCTTCGAATATTCAGCAGGATTGTGACTAATCCCATCGCGACATCTCACGAAGATCATGGCAGTGGGCACTTTATGGCTGGTATAAACACTGTCATGTCCAGCTCCGCTCACCAACTCTATGGTGCCGCAACCCACCGAACCGCAGGAATCTCTGACACATTGAACCATAGTAGCATCGAAATTCACAGCCGGTGAAACCCAAAAATTGTCAATCGCCACCTTGAGGCCATGCTCGTCACTAATTTTCTGAAACTGTTTCCTGCAAAGTGATTCAATCAATTCCACATCGGAGTCTGCTGGAGCTCGAATATCCAAACCCAGCTGGACGTTTCCGGCGATAGTGTTAATACTTTGCGGTGCTGAATTGATTACTGCAATCGTCGCACGACCGCCACGTTCAAAGATCGCACCCTCAGTAACGATCTTGTTGGTAGCAACAATCATCTTGGCAGCTCCAAGAAGAGCATCACTTCTACTCTCCATAGGTGTCGTTCCGGTATGGGCCTCTCGTCCAGTAATTTGTATATTATACCAGCGCATACTTTGCACCCCCTTGACTACAGAGGCTGGCTGCTCCGCTCGATCTAGGATTGGGCCTTGTTCAATATGTAGTTCGAAATGGGCGAGAAGAGGGTTAACATCGCATGAAGACGGGACGGTTCCAAGGTACCCAATCCTTTGAAGTTCATCCTTCAGTGTGGCGCCTGCATGATCCACTCTCGAATGAGCCCAGTCGGCGGTGAATGCACCTCCCCATACCCCGGAACACAGCATGGCTGGTGGAAACCGAGCTCCCTCTTCATTTGTCCAATTCACCACGGCAACCGGTGCGTAAGTAGTGATATCATGTTGGTGAAGGACCTTCAGAACCTCGATTGCCGATATCACTCCCAAGATACCGTCGTATCTTCCACCCCTCGGTTGAGTATCCAAGTGCGACCCCAGACCGATAGGTGCTAGGTTATTGTTCTGGCCCGGCCGAATGGCGAATATATTGCCCATTTCGTCAATTTTGTGATGACAACCATATTTTCCCGTCTCTTCGACGAACCAGTCCCTGACTTTCTTGTCATCGTCGTTTAAGGCGAGGCGATTCATGCCTCCATCTGGCGTGCTAGACAGTGATTCAGCGATTTAGTACATCCCCCAGGACAAATTCTCAAAAACTTACTTGCCCCATGAGCAAGAGGCATCCAAAGTGCTCATCAATCGCGTGGCATTGATGGAGAGACCTGCGTATTTTTCCGATAGCCCCACGGAATCCTCCGCCAATTCAATGGGCTGTACGGACTGTGTGGTCATTGTTGCGGATGGATCAGTAGTTTCTTCGTTGTGCTCGACCTAGAACTGTTTTCTTCTGGTCTTGTGGTTTTCTTGCAAGTACTTTTCAAAGTCGTCTATTGAACTGAGATCAAACTGATATACATTGATCCACTGTCGGCCGGTCAATAGCGGGCGTTTTGTGATACAGTAAAGATAACGAAAGATAAGGAAGCGCGGCTTCTCCGACTCGGTCCTGGCGACGCTTCTTTTCTACATGTGTCGAACAGCCTTTATTTAAGAATATGTTAAGATCTGCGATTATTTTGTATACCTCCTAAAATCTCCTATCTATAGCTAAAAAGAAAGCATGGTTCTGGGCTTGCTTCAGCAAGTATGATCCATGTGAGTAGTATACAAAGAAGCACAAGAAACGGAAGTTGATTACCGCTCCGCACGAATCGAATCGAACTTTTTCCTAATTCGATTCGAATCGAATTAATCCTGAATATGACTATTCGTACGAATTCGAACTTACAGTCGATTCGAATTCGATTCGAGGTTCGCGAACCTATTTGCTCTAGTCCCAATTCAGAAGGCGGTAAGAGATACTCGGCAGTACTTTTGTTCAACACCATGTCCAGCTAGAGCTCCGAAACGAATATGAATAATATTCATATTCATGAATATTTGCGAATATGAATAATATGAATATGAATTAAATGAATATGAATATGACCCGTATTCATATTCACTAAATTCATAAATATATGAATATTCATGAATATCCACAAAAGATGAGGGAGGCAGCTGAATCTTGAACTCGCTCCTAAGATCAATTTTGAATAGTTACTTACAGAAAAACTATATACAAACAGCAAGCTTACTAAAATTCAATGAAAACCCCATTTCCTAAATCCTAAACATTTTTATGCCGAGTCCCGGTGTTCTTTACCATATTGTCCCTTAAGGAATATCAGCCATCTAAACGTCTCAGAATTTAAGCAGTGTCTCCGAATACCCAGAACATCTTGTGCGTTACTAAACAATCTCTCAACGCCTACTTCAGCAGACGGAATAGGAAGATAGTCTTGTACAGCTTTCAACATTAGGGAGTAGTTAAAGGCATTTGCTTTTCACCATTTTAATATCTAGTTAGGATCCCCATCTTCTATTATACCATGAGACCACATCTTAGGGCTTAAATCTAGGTACCAATCAATGTCTGATATTATGTCTGCAGATTGCAGAGGCTAGATTTTTTTAAGCTTTTTCTATAATGTCCCTGGCATACCTGGTAGACGCTCTGCACTAGAGGAAGAGGTAGGGCTTGCAGGATATTGTTTCTTAAGATATTCATGTATATCAGAAACAATCACATCTGTATCAGACTTGCTCATTTGAGCTCGGATGAAGGAGGTCTTAACCTGTGGATCAAGAATAGCAGCCACGTAATAGATAATATTGGAATCCATCTTCTTGGTGAATTTATCTATTTTCCAGATTCCTCCTTCAACAGCATTTTGAACCTCCTTAGTAATCTCTTGAAAGTTGCCTTCGTTATTTTTGATATCGTCAAGAATATCATCAAGACTTCAGTATATTGGAAGGCTTTTAGTAATGCTTGGGCAATGTTTCAAGACAGAGTTAGTATGGTCCCAGAATGGCTTCAGGACTTTCTGAATTTGTCTTAGTGTTGACCAGTCACTATCTATTGGTTGCATTTCTCGAATATCTAGATATTCACAAATAAATTAAGTGACTTCTTTTCAAAGTCAAAGAGCTTCAGAGACCATATTGTATGTTGAATTCCAGCGAGTGTCAATATCATAATTAATTTACTTGCAGGGAGAGATATCCTTCCATGCCTGCCTTCACTAGGGGCTGTTACTAATCTATAAGGCCAAAAGACAGATCTTAACAATAGCACCTTTCATTGAAATTAGTGTTTCAGGTGAATGATCCTTCTGTGATGGCATCTCATTAAGTATAATATGTGCATCATGGACTGTACTGGTCTTTAAGGATACTAGAATATCCTTACAGATAAGATTCAGTATATATGTAAGACATCTAATGAAGCTATTCTGACCCCAGAACCATATAAGTGATTTTATGCGGAATAGACTATCTTCCTCGTTAAAATCTTTTAACAGGTCTGCATAAAGATAATCGCAGAGTATTAGATTATTTCCAGCATTATCTCCAGTGATTGTTAGAAGCTTATATTCAATTTAAAACGCTTCAAGTATACTTTTGACAATTATAGATAGATTTTCACTAGAGTGCAATCCATTAATCTCTTTAAACTTAAGAAGATCTTCTCAAAGCTTAAACTCTGGAGTGAGCCAATAGCCAATAATAGCAAGAAATGATATCTGGTTATCTAACGTCTAGATGTCAAGTAAAAGTAAAATTAATTGGCAGGTATCAGCTAAGTCCTGCTTTAACTGGTTCCTCCAACTTGAATATTTACTCTGAACTCAATTTCAAAGAGTATCTGCAGTTTTGATAGGACAGTTAGCATTTAGACTCTTAAGGAGTTCTTTCCATGTAGGATGTTTAATAACTGTAAAAGGCTGCTGTGTTTCAATTATCTAGCAAAGAAGAGCCTGTATGGGATCAAGTCCAGACTTAGCTAGTTCTATGAATATATTAAGAGGCCCAGCTGGAGGTATAATTATGTTCTGTTTAATATGGTATTCTTTGTAAAGGTGTGTAGCTAAATTGGTCGTAGCATCCTCTGCAGTAGAGTTCTTTGATGACTAATTGCATCACTTACATAAAAGAAATCTATCATTTCTGTGATAGCCTTCTTTAGGATACCATGTAGTCTCAAGGCCTATAGCATTAAAATAGTCGGCAGTCCAGCTAGTACGTGATCTCTTTCTTTTTTTTATTGGAGTCTCGTCGAACTCACTCTCTTGGTCCAATTGAGAAGAATTGTCTGAATTCTGTTGAGGAGACTTTAATCCTTGTGAAGCTGATTTAGATGGTACTAAACTTAGTTTGTCGGAAGATATGTTTTGGTGAGGTGTAGGCACAGGCTCATTAGATAGAGTAGACATATCAGAAGGTAGAGATTTAGGGGAGGAAGAGTCAAGAGTATCTGCTTTATCGCGCCATGGAAAAGCGTCAGAAACTATGCCATTATTCAAGGCATTATAATCGCGACGAGGTCTCTTTCGAGTTATTCGAGGAGATGAATCATGAGAAAAAGCCATGAGAAGAGGGTATAAACAAAGCTCTGTAATAAATAAGGAACAAGAAGGAATATCAAGTGAAATACTCAGAGACAGATATTTGGAAAAGAGAATTAGGAATCTGGAAGAGTGTGGGTGCACTAAGGTGCATATGCGTACGTACGAAGCACTTGAGTCAATCTCAATAGGTGATTCTTGGGTTCTGTGTTCTGTTGTGTCTGTCTGTCTTAATGAGGCCCTGACGCGGTCTATATAGTCCTTGCTTGACGAGGTCACGTGTAAGCCATACGTGACCTCTCCTTGCTGCATACCAGTGCCAGGCATCTCGATTGCACGAAGCAACCAACAAAGAGCCTAATTCCCCCAATTTATATACTAAACAATATTTAGCTTTGTCCGTCACGTAGCTACTTAGTCTAATCCATTCCTAGCTATAATGTAAACAAAAAAGGTAAACATTATGTTAAAGTTGAATACATGAAATGTAATAGTGCTAGTTATACGTGTTATACATGACAAATGAGTGGAGGAATCATTCTAGAGAATTTTAAGTAGACTTGCCGCTTGCAAAGTAAGAAAGCGTTTCCTAGAATGCTCTATCTAAACTACACACCATGATTATATAGGCCATGCACTGAATTAATGATTGAACTTGAGAACTTTATATATATATCTTCTCCTTGAGCCAAGATTCTCGTTATTTTAAGAAAAGGACCTCATACTACTAGTACTATATCCATACTTAAGAGTGATTAGTACCCTTATGGCCAATATAAGATAAACTGAAGAAGCTCGCATCAAATTTGCTGATTCTGTGGTGGTTAATATGTATCTATGTAGGGCACGGCTGTTTGCCGGCACGGAAAAATAGTCCACCCAGAAATATTCATGAATATGAATATGAATATGAATATGGTCCATATTCATATGAATAATATTCATTTTAATCATATTCATAAGTCATGAATATGAATATGGTCAATAATCATATTCATTTATTCATTTCGGAGCTCTATGTCCAGCAATGTACTCGATTTTATATATAGCAATACTGCGTACTCATTTAACAGTCAACTCCTATCAAATAAAAGATATAGTGAGAGCTGAGCTAGAAATATTCTAGGAATAAAATTTTACATAATTTGGCTTGAATCTAACAAGTGGTCAGACAATATGAATAGAAATCATTTTTTCCTCCAAAACGTCAATCTAAGGAATAGTTATCAATTTTGACTGGATAGAGCTGATCTCGTAACACTCTCTATCCTGGTATATTTAACTTTTGGGCAGCCTCTTTGACCTGTATGATCTCGTCCTCCTATCTGCAAATAATTTTGACTCGATCTACATTCTTTGGATCCTTAATTACTGCTGCACAGCGCCAGGTCTCCATTTCTTCATTTCCTTGTATTTCCTTTTCAATCATTTGTCTGATGTTGGCTATCTACGCCTTAGATTTGTCTTCTTCTCTAACGCGAGACATATCAATTGTACAGAATAGTGTATTAGTTATTGTAGGAGGCACTAGAGAGCTGAGAGGGCCTAGGTGTATACCATGTTAGTGAACAGATTGGCTGTTAGCAGCGGTGGCATCGGTGCTGTCAGCACCTTCCAGAGCTTCTCGAGCTCTTGTTGACGGCACTACAACGCGTCCTGCACGCGTCGTTACGGCCGGATCTTCCTCCATCGCGCTTCCAGCCCTCTTCGTCTTCAACCCAACTACCCGGGATCTCCCAATATCCTAGCTCAATATGATCTCTTCCTATATCACAGATAAGTTCAATTTTTTCGAGCTTGCTAAGTGGTCCACACATCAACATAAGATTGATATTTGTTAAGATTCTTGAGGAAGATCTGGTTGCCGAGGATTATGAGCAGTAGTAGAAATATCAGTTGTACGCTCCCCTTTGAGGATTGAAATATCTTGTTGGAGCGTTCTCAACGTTCTTGTCCTTGTGCTTGTTATCTAGGAAACTATCTAAGGAGTGAGGTGTTCTATCCCGTACGGATAAATATCGGCCCGAAAGCTATAATCTTTACAATATTACAAATCAACTTTACAGCTTATATCTAGAAAGTTCGATCGAGTACAGATTGTGGTTTCAAATGATGTCATTTGTATTGAGAATGTGAATATAAAAGGACCAAGATTGCCAGATAGTGAAGTTTTAGATAGTGTGCAAAAATATCAGAAAAACCCCTACTCTAAGAAACTTCTTTGGATGACCTAACCAAGTTAGCACTAGTACGGAAAAGTTCCAATAAAACCGAACTTTGCGAATAGCCTCACTGCTGGCCGTCACAATTCAGACAATGGATTCGCGAATTTTCTGAATGCTTTAGGGACTACTTGACAAAACTTCTATTCTCTTGTCCAAAAAGAGCTCCTTTCTTTGTTAATACGTAGGTAGGCTATAATTCCTTCTTCAATCTTAGGAATTCTATAGTATCTTCATACTAAAATCAAAGAATCGAGGTTTGCGGGTAACTCGATCACCCTTCAATCTCGAGGGTTTCGAGGGTCTATTTGCGGGTGACCATCAACGATCCTCAATATTCAACCAATTATAGTAGGAATATGAGAGTATGTGGGCTATAATGTGATATATCTACAGGTTTCTGTTAGCTCCGCGTCCGCGACGTGATAGATCTAAACCCCTAGATTAATCACTAATTTAGCTTGCTATGAGTTACGAAATTTTCTATAAATCTTTCTTCATTTCTGCTCTTCTCGCTTTGGTCGATTTCACATCACGGGTAGTTGTAGATAAATATTTAGTGTTTTTGTGGGTGCATAAAGCACGTGTACATGTTAATGTACGTACGTACATGAATGGTTAGCAGGTACTGCAATTCTGTATGGGTTCAAAATGTGTGTGATTGTAGCTATCTAACTCACGCCCCGACGCGGTCTTACATCCCTCTATCCTAGACGAGGTCACGTGACGCCCTGCGGCTCAGTGCGTCGGAGTGAGGCATCTCGATTGCTCCCACAAACCAACAGTTTTCCCGTACAATGCAAATCAATAAGTCGTTGTTTTGCAATTTAGGATGTGTATTGATTTGTATTTCTTATAGAAAATCTAATCGGCGTTCGGACATGTCTCCGAGCGCTAGCTTATCTCGGTCTTTGAACAGCGGGGTATGTCTACTCTCTTAGCTGGTTACTGGATGATAATTACTTGCACTGTTGAGTCATGGGGCTGATTAGTCCAGTGCAAGGAGTGACACCAATGTAGAGAAAGACAACTCACCAGCACTTGAACGCCTTCCATGAAGTCTACACGATGACCTTTGACAAAAAAAGACTATATATAACAAAGGCGTAGTTGCGTTCCAGGCATGACATCTATTCCTATCAAGGTTTAAAAAGACAATTTTGAGGATGATAATACCACCGAAAACGGAAAGCAGTTTGGTAGACGATAGGACCTGGAGACCGGGAAACACATGCTGCAGAGTATCTTCGTAGAACAATGACAAGCATTAGACACGAATGATCATCCATCCGGAAGGTTGATACGCAGGTTGAGTAATTTCACGTGTTTCCGATGATGGAACCAGTCTTGTAAGAAGTGTCACCCATGTTCCCATTATCACGCACCACGGAGAATAAACGTCGCTGGTTTTAACAGCAAGATCGAAGGGATTGCAATATCCTGGTCGGTTCTTTGTAGCATACCATAGGAACAGTAGCGAATGGTATTATCCTGACCGCTGGAAAGTTTCGTTGAATTCGTTCCATCCGTCCAAGGTATACGTATAAAAGCCCTAGCTAGCACAGTGCACAAGATCTGCACATAGTTGTAGAGGTCTAGGCGGGAGACGGTCAGAGTTATGCATCGCGAATAATCTCACCGCTAACAAGCCCTTTGTTGCTTAAGTTCGAGAGTACCGTCAAGCTGTTACCGCATTGTCAATCTTGTACCATCGCTGATCCATCCCCGCCTGCAGTCTTGCTTCCTCATTAAAAGGCCCGCGAATACCGCCTCGGAAGTACTTTTGAACGTTGCTGCGAAAAACTTGAATAGGATCTGTGCCTTCCTGGTCGCAGATCCAAGTCAGCCAGCGATGGCCAGTTGTGACATGTGTGATCTCGTCATGATGGATGATTTCCAAAGCCGCAACACTTTCAGTGTCGCCTGCTTTGCGGAACTTCTCAATTGTCATCGGGTTGATGTCAAGGCCACGAGCCTCATGGACCAACGCGATAATGCTGATTCGGGCTCTTAAATCATGGGCTGTTCGAGTTGCTGATTCCCACAGACCGTGGTGTACAGATAGAGCACCAAAATAATAGCCTAGCTCTTCAATCCTAGTACGGAGCAACGAAAAATGCTTTGCCTCGTCATTTGCCACTTTCAGCCAGTCTCGAAAAAAAGTTCGCGGTAGCTCATGTACATTTCGTTCTGTCTGGAATGTTGCAAATCGAACGCAAATATCAATAGCAAGGTCGATCGCCCACAGTTCAATGTTGGCTAGAGCATGAAGCATTGCAATTCTGCTTCTTACTGTACCTCCACGTCCAGGATTCTGGATCTCCCATGGGTTTACCTCTACCAAGCCGTCCCGAGGAGGCTGATCAGGAGGCTTCACTCTTCCCTTGCCTAATGCCATGGGCGAAGAAGAGACCTCCTTCTCGTTGAACACGGTGTACAAGCGATGAGTGAGTTCAATTTTTCGCTCTGGATCTGCAGTACCAAGTATCTCTACCGCCCAGTCACAGAATGATGACTGCTCGTCTAAGACGCGTTGGTCAGTCGTACTCAAGGGCTGTGTTGTGAGAACATCTGAATTTTGATCGTGCTTCAACTTGACCTTCTCGGAAACAGCTTCAAGCCGGGCAAGTCTCACTTCACGACCTCCTTGTGGGTAGTTCAGAAACACAATTTGATCTCTGATATAAATAGGATAGGTGCATGTCTTGATGCCCACACTGGATTCGCCGGTCTCCACATTGAAGTCGTACGCATGCCAGGGACATGATACAACGTAGGCTGAATCCTCTATATCCACACTTGACTCCGCCATTGGACCACCTGCATGCGGGCATTCTGCCTCCATGGCGTAGTATGACCAGCCATCTAGAGATTCGTGAGGTTTCTGACGGGATGGGTCGATGGATGGCAAACGGAACAGCACTAAACGCTTTCCATCAGATAGATGAACCACATACCGCGCCTGGACGAGCTCTGACAGCTCACCTAGCTTGATGGACATTATCCTGGCTGTTCCCATGCGGCGTTATAACTCAGGGACTGGGTGAATTTTAAAGAACAAAAGCAGAGAAAACATTGATGCGGGATCACGTGTAAGCATCGGGCCGAGTCTAGCCGGTCTTGGCATGTCACTTAGTCATCATTTTTCATCTGTTTCTTTTTTCCTCCCCCAGCATGGGCAGGCACCTCTACTCGGTGCTGGGAATTAGTATTCTCACAAAGAAATCTTTGCGAGATGAAGCTAAGATCTGTTCAAAAATAACGATGAAAAATGGAGGTGTTGTGGTGGAATACGCTCCGCCCGCTACAATACCAAAAATTTTCATCGCTGGCCCATCACCTATCTAGGATGGATGACGAACAGCTACGGGAACTGCCCACCTTATCGCGCTGGAATCATTCAGAATATATGGCATGCTACAATGATTGCACCTTCATCTTTCCCAGTGCGCGTGAAACGGAAGGGTAGCTGGGTTCCTTCTTCCCAGGATCCCCTAAACTATCTTCCGACGACCGCCCTTTCAGATAGCCAGCTCTGCTACGTGACACGACCTCGAATAATAATAGATGTGTGTGTACGGGAATCCCCAGATGTTGAGTATCAGCACGGAATATTATTTTTTCCGTTTCACCTACCTGGGGATATCTCCTTGCATGTAATTATCCTTCTCCTCTTTTTTTATGAGAACCAGTCATAATATTCGAATAACATCAATATTATCAGGCTCATGGGCTCTTTGGAATAGCCTTACTGCGTAATCCTGTGCTTCGCGTTATCAGGATGTAGTTAAACCAACAAGATGTTCACCTTCCATTGACTGGTCTTCCTCCGATACGCGGATTTGAACAGAAGGATAGCTAGGTCGGCTGCCTCCCGATCCCCTCAGCTATCGACGTACGACCGCTAGTATCATGAACTCAACCTTTGCTCTTCTCCTTAATAAGGTCTCGAACGCACAAGGATAACTGGATCTGCCGTCCTTCAGGTCTCCTCCGCTGTCAGTGTACGGCCACATATATTATGGATCCAACCCTTCGCTCTACTCCTCTCCCCCCTTGATTTCTCAATACGGTCTCCAGCAGAATAGCTAGATCTGCTGTTCCTCAGATCCTCATCAGTTATTAGTACGACCGCTAATATTCTTTTCTCGTCTCCTTTCTCTATGGCTGCAAACAAAGGACAGCTGGATCTACGCTCTCTAGATCTTCTTAGCTATTATTACATGTTGTCCGTCACCCTTTTTCAGGACTACCACCAACTGTCTGCGCCGAGTTTTTGAACTTTTCAACGAAGAACGTATCAGTGTATGGAAGGATCCAACTGGGTTCTACATCCACCAAAACACCAATAATGTGAGACCAGACTGTTTTTTCGGGACAACAAGATCTACTTATCTAGGACTCATAAGGGCCCTGAACAGTTGCTACTACTAGCATTTCTAGTGGTAGACAGCTGGGATCGCCCCCCAAGTGTATCCTAGGACGCCAAGAAGGCACCATTGCAGCAATGTGTGGAGCCCACACACAACAGCTTACGAACTTCTCGGGTTGTATTGAAGTCTTTCTTCTATCCAGTTAAGCCCTGTTATTGTTGTTTCATG
The DNA here is from genome assembly GCF_000003125.1 of Talaromyces stipitatus ATCC 10500. Classification (NCBI taxonomy): domain Eukaryota; kingdom Fungi; phylum Ascomycota; class Eurotiomycetes; order Eurotiales; family Trichocomaceae; genus Talaromyces; species Talaromyces stipitatus. Next base: position 218,950 of record NW_002990114.1, read on the forward strand.
TACTTAGACTGCAGCCTGCAGTCACTAGAACGCAAGCTGCATAGCTGCCTTCGTGGCGGCTGGAACAACGTAACTGATTTAATCAATCAATCATTTCTTCTTTCCACTGTCCACTATCCTGATCACCAAGGCCATTGGGACACGCAGTCTACCACAACTACCGGCTTAAGTGATGCTGATGCGTTAACTCAATGATGAAAGCCCATGATCTGCTTGGTTGTCTCTGCCAGTAACTACTTACAGAGGAATAATCACCACTCGTACGGCTAGATGAGCTTAGAGTCGTTCGAATTATCAAAGGGCGTCTCAATCTGGATGAACTATTGTCGATAATCCGTAAAATCACTGCGCCAAGTGGTCTCAGTGAGCTGAATATACGATTTGCTTGTCAAGCTGCCTCTTTAGACATGTCGTAAGCAGGAGGCTACATGGACGACACTATCGGCTTCTTGGCACGGTTATTCTATGATCATTCCCCAATGTCACCGACAGACTGGCATGTTAACTACCACACCTTTGGCCCTAACCACCCGGACATGAGGACTTTGGGAAAGTTATCGACCCTAAACCAGTTGACCAGGCCAACTATAGTGTGATCGCTACGCAGCCGTTATTAGAAGTCTGGCCCATGTTTTTCATTCGATATCCCTCCCCATCTTGTCGTCCATTTCATTTTAATCTTTGCAGTTCACAGTGTAGTTGCTGATCATACAACAAATGGCATATAAACACTCAGACTGCGTTCATTATGCGTAAGACTTAGTTTCGACCCCTTGTCTCCGTCTTGCTCTATAACGATGAACCGACTACTAACCCTGGCGATAATCTCCATGGTCCACCAAGTAGTTTCTTAAATGGGATCTTGTCTGAGAAGCCGTCAATGGCTCAAATGCGACTGTTGTGGGGAGCCATGCCAATTTACCAGTCTCAAATCCAATGATGAATGTTCCATACTGTGGTAGAAAGCTGGCTGTTAATTACAGAATGTCAATTCGTTTCTCTTCCGCGGTATATGTGTATCCTTGTTAGGTAACTAGATATTCCAGAGCCTAAGATACAATGTGAAACAAGTACAGGCTTTCTTATATAGATTGAGAACGTCCACATGGCCAGGTACCTAGGTAAGACCAGTAGTTGAATAATTATTGAGACATAAATGGTACTACGATTGAACAAACCCAATTTATATGGTTATCTTGCATCAAACGGCGCAATGAGCTGTTTGCCTTCCATTTACCATCAAATTAAAATAAGCTCAAGTACTAAATCATAGTCTATCATAGAAAGCATTAAAGCATGCGCAAACGTTACCCGTATCCTTCAATATTTACTGCTGTGCCTTTTCAACGTCCAATGCCTCGTCACTGACGCCAGTACCCGACAACTTAGCTGCAACCGTGTTGTTAAGCTTGCTGTCAATAGGAACAGAAAACACAGCGGCAATGACAGCCAAGCCACCGAAGGCGATACTAGCAAGAAATACCGTCCGAAAAGAGTGGGCGTAAGCTGTCTTAATAGCATCAGCCACTATAACGCTAATCTTATCGGTTATACCAGGCACGTTGCTGAAAGGATGGGAACCGGCAATATCCTCCATGAGAGTTGGGACAGAAGAGGCGGGAAGACCAGCTTCGATGGCAACCTCTGGAATAACCCCCAGGTTGGTGGTAAGACGATTTTTGAGGATGGCAACGTAGATAGCAGCTATATCAGGTCGACGTGTCAGCCACATCCAAGCAGACGCGTATACATAATCAGAAAATAGTTCCAGCACTTACCAGCAATGGTTCCAGCAACTTGTTTTGCTGAGCCAAGGAAACCACTTGCAAGACCAATATCCTCGGGCTTGCAGTACAATGGGCACATGATAAGGGTGATGAGCTCGAGGTAACCAACGAAAAAACCTCCAAGGGCAGTAAACTAACGGCAAAAAATCAGCATGGAGTGTCCATATACGTGTCCGAATGCAGGAATATCATACCGCAAGACCCATAGCCTGTGTGTTTTGGTTGATGGCAGCCAGGGCTCCAGAGAAGGCTGTGATGGCAAGCGTAATGAAGATAAGTTGGTACTTGCTATGTCTGATGGGCTTCATCAAGATACCAGCTGCGATTTCCCCGACAATGACACCAGTACCGGTGGAGATCTATACAAAGAGTTAGATCTAGTTCTTATAAAATTGTTGCCGGTTTTATCGGGGGGGTGGCATACCGAGAGCCAACCAGCTTTGATGGTGTTGGTAGTGTAAAGACTCGCAATAGCCTCAGGCCATAGGAGACTACGATCGATGTCAATATTTTTTTCCCATTCATTGATTAGAAGCATATTCGTACCTCATAGAGAAATAGACCATATTGCCGACCAAGGCAGAGCATACAGTAGCACTGTAGCCACGATGTTTGAGCAAAGACATGGGCAACAAGGGTTGCTCGATGGGAACAAGGATTTCTATACAAAGTCAGGCATACGTATTTCCAGAATTGTGCAACAGAATTAGAAACAGAAACGTACCGTAGAAGACAAATGCGGCCAAAGAAACGAACCCGACGACGAGGACGCCGACAACGTGTCCGGAGCTCCAGGTATACGAAGCACCGCCCCAGGCTTGGATGATATTAGCATGCGTCCAGTCATGTCAAAGCCCTGGAAACTTACAGAGGCCAAGCAGGACCAAGATTAGCCCGCCAGCATAGAGAACAAAACCAATGTAGTCGAATTTCTTAACACCTTCCATTTTTGACACTCCTTTGTGCTTACTATTCCAGCCGGGCGGGAAGTAGCAGAAGACCAGCAAAATGACAGAGATACTACAAGTGATGATATTCAGGTAATAAGACCAGCGCCATGACTTGGCCGTATTGGCAATGAAGAGCTGTGCAAACAAACCACCGAATGCGGCGAATGGGAAAGTGGTCAGGAAAATACCAGCATTCACAGCTGGACGGAGCCTGTTAGGCACAAGCTCTGCGATGACGAAGGTGAAGGTCAACTGAACCGCAGCAGCGAGACCACACAGGGCGCTACCACCGATGACAGTCGGGACATTCTTAGCTGTAGCGCAGACAATTGCACCGATTAAACCGAGGAACTGTCCTCCGATCAAGAAGTATCGACGACCGAAAATGTCACCAAAACGACCCACGAGAAGAACAGCGACCTATTGAAGTTAATATTTCTGTAATTGGTGGTTATTGTAGAGAGGAAAACCTACACCGGAGATCAAAGTGAACATGGTCGAAATCAGAGTGTAGTTGGGATCAGGACCAAGATCCTTGTTGATCGCTGCCAAACTGTTAACCTACACAATCTGTCAGTTGATGCCAAAAACATACTGTTACAGCTTCCGGCGCAATTGAATAACATACCGGCAAAACATAACCCAAATACAAACTGATACCCATCAAACAGACCGCAATCAGAGACCCGATGAAGTTCTTGCTACGATAGTAGCCATTTGGTAACTGCTCGAGGTCTAAAGCCTCCTGTGGCGACGACATCGCCGCAGTTGTTGGCACCGAGGTGTTCTCTGCGGTAGGAGATTTCGCGCCCGTCATTCTTTGGGAATGCTCGCAATTCCGAACTCTCAAGTTCTGTAAGATGAGGATTGATGGTCAGACCCTTGCGTCGACCGAACACGTGGGAAACACGATCGACAGAGCAAAGCTGAGCAGAACAGAAGTACGGAGTAGGGATGATAAATCAAAAACCGATGATCACTACTGGAAGGAAAAACCAGGGAAAGATGGTGATTTGCAAGATATAAATTCAACTGCGCAGACTGATGATGAGGTCGCCCAGCGACAGACCATACTTTCGGATGAAAACAATTGAATAGTCCGCCTCTTTTTGTTGAAACTAGTGATTGGAGGCGTCGCAAGTGAGAAACTCTGAAGGGTCTTTTACCAATCTGGACCCTATTCCAAAGACTTTCTATAGATTTTTAACGGGTGGGACGGTTTAAAATCCAGCTAGAAATGCTGCACAGGTGCAGAAAAATGGAGTGCACTATTCTGCAGAGGGGTAAGCATCTGATAATACTAAATAACTTAAGAAAGTGCCATTCGATGGATGTTGGCCATACACCCCGTAGACGGTACCGAACAACGTGGCAATCGGAGCAATTTCCAGGAACGTTAAGTTCTACTAAAAAGGAAGTAAAGCAGAACGGTCCAGTGAGATGTTGTAGTAGTAACCTGTAACTCTAGCAGTACAACTCAAGAATTTTGGCCGACCCACCTGGTAGAAGCTTTGCAATACGTTGAGGTGTACGGTGCTAAAGATGCCCTAACTAACTAGTGCACTCTGTGACGAAGAATGCACCAGACCAGATGTGGTGCTAAGTAAAAATTAACCTTGGAATGCTTAGTGCAAGTTTGAACCACGGGATTCGTATACATAATCGGTGTTTTATGGAAAATCAGCTTTAATAAGCCTTGGAGAATTGCAATAATGCCTCATATAGCTATGTGGGATAAGTTTTGAGCACGAGTCCAGGTGGTATCTATTCCTCGAAGGGTCAAGTCTGGATAACCCCTCGAATAAAACTTTGGCGAGATCTCACTGTTTCTAAACAGAGTTTTTGGTCTTAAGACAGGGTGCATGTCGTTGGGGATTCCAATTTAGATCTCGGAATAAAGCGCAATTGTGGCGCGCAGGGACAATATGGAATTGATATCCATTGCGGAATGCGGAAGACAGCCGAGCCGGAAAGAAGACGAAACTGAGCCCGATGACTCAGTGAAGACGATTCTGACTCGCGCTTCTTCATCAAGTTAGGGACTCGACTAGGCTATCAGACAATTGGCCTTCAATATCGTGGCATTATTGGTCCACCGGGCTTACGGTCCACTTAATTAAAAAGGCGGGATAGCGCCTTAAGACTGTTTAAGCATAGCGGTTGGCGCCGGTGGCTACAAATGAATCCACCCCTTGTTACCCTGCCCCGCTTTTTGTCTCTCGCTTCGTCTGAATCGTCCCAGTCAGCCAGCCTATGAGCAAAACTTCAGGCTTCTAGGCTTGAGTTCTATGCACCTATTGGCACTAACTATAAAATACTCCATGGGAATTGAGCAATACGAGGTCTGTCGGATTGTGCCGCGTCATACAGAAATATTCTCTGCATAGATGCTAGTTATAGCAATAGAAACTATGAAAAAGAAAAGGTCAAAATCACACGTGGGAATAGTCCAATCGAAAGTAATTATTGCAATCTAGGGACCTGTGGACTCACCGGGTAGTTACTACGTGGTTAACGATTTCGTGGTATGTTGTCATTTTTGTAGATACATTCAGATACATACATTTCAAGGAGAATACTGCCAATTACTCGAGAACAAAAGGAATCACGGTTTTTGATACTATACAGACTATATTAGATTTTATATACACATGGTAAGGGGCATAAGCAACGTAAAGAGATTCCGTATATGCCTCCACGCCAGTTTTCCTCTGCTCGGAAGATATTAATCGTCCTCATGCCATGAATGGAGGTGGGTGTCCACTGGTTTAGATACCCTGTCTACACTCACGTCTGTCGTGACATGAATACCCTCTTGGGTATGGGAAATTATACGTTCTTCGGATGTGTTCCTGCTGGCTTCGACATTGGTGCGGGTTATAGTGTTTAGTTTCGTGTTGTTTTGGGATTTTCCATGCCATGACCGGGGATCGTCGGTACGTCGACCTGATGCTCCGTAGAGCTCGTACTGAGGACCATAGCTGCGATCGCTGGAGAGTCCCAGAACATGTTTGAGAGAGGGGAAGCAGAAGGTAATCAGTGCCTTAAAAGAAGGAACACAGGCAATGAAGACTCCGACACCGATTTCCACGGATGACCAGTTGAGAGGATTAACCAGTTCCCCTGGTTATTGAAGGTTAGTACCTTATAGCAAGGCCATAGATGAGAAAACGTACATGTATGGTCGGTTGAGAAGTTGTTCAAATATGTTGCTCGAATGATACTTGTCACCACAATCCTGTCGCTCAGTCAGTACCAACCACTTTAACTGAGCACGAACTAGCAAAACACGTACAAAAGACCCAAGCCGAACATCAAAATCAAACCGAGACGCTTTCCTAGTGGCATCTTCAATCGGAGTAATTCGGGAAGTGGCAGGATGAAAATCGCTAAATCGGTCGCGAGTCGCACAGCGAAGGAAATGTAATAGAAGCTGAGAAGTTGAAGACATTTTCCAGACACTTTTCCACTTGCGTCCCACGCCTTTTGTACTGGTGAACACTGGAATATAACGACAAACGTCTCTTCAATCCATTCGGCAGTAACGAGTATAATCAGGATCCAACACAGAACTCTGATCGTTCGGCCGGGGAAGATTTTAAGGTAGAACAAGCCGAAAGAGACCTTGACGGCCCATAAAGCAATAAGATAGGTAATTTCGGTCACGAAGTCGAGCTGAATTATTAAAGTTCGAGTTAGACAAAATCTCCTGATGCAAAGACAGCTACATACCTTGAGAAACATGCTCATCTTATGTTCATTTTGCAAGATGGTCTGGATATGATGCCCGTAACCATAATTGGTCACTTCCATAATTGTCAGCACGAAATTCCATTACGGGATCCGGAATAGACGTGCACCTACTCAAAATGCAGACTAAGCACTCGACGAATGTGAAGATCTAGAGTAATATGATCAGTCAAAGTCGATGAGAATGGTAGTTCATAGCACTTAGCCGTACATATCCAATCAAACAGAAAGAATCATCCCAGCCGATGCCAGACAGAAACCGCGAGCGCACAAAAAGTCTCACGGCCATTGCTACACCACTGCAGGAAATTAGGATGGCATTGCACACGATAATTGATGCCACCTTGGACTGGGCCAAGTACTCCGGTGAAGTCACATCAACCATCTTGTCCTATCCCCTCCTCTCACGTCCCCTGGATTTGATGTGTGTATAGGCCAGGGTGGTGAAAGGAATGGGCTTCTCTTGAAGCAAATGAAGTGAAGACTGAGTTAACGGAGGGAGTAACTGTGGGTTTAAGTCTATCCATACACACAGGGAAATCTCCGAGCATCTGTGCAGTGTATGCAGATCGATCTCGATGCGCTGGAGCACCCCTTCTTTTACCAAAGAAGTTTAGCGGTAGGTCGAGACCAACTCGTGTCACCAGGTAACAAGTTGAGCAGGGGTCATGGTTGTAATATCATATGTAAATCAAATGTAATAACGTACAAGGTTGGATGTTCCAAAGTAATTCTCCCACTGATGCTTACGCTCTAGCCCGCCTACATTGCTTAGGGTCACGACTTGCAGATGCTAGGAGATCAATACCTCATTAGAAACATATAATACAGACCCATTGGAATTGTAGCATGGTCACGTCAAACTTGCCGGAGAGCATCTAGTCTCATTTGCTGGCTTATGGCTGAGGAGAATCCCAATCCAGGGTTCTCAATTCATGGATTAGAGGGTTGAAATTTTCGAAAAGTGTCTGATTACGTATCCCGCTTGAGGATTTCAGCTAAGTCCGTCATAATTAATGGCTTGAAATCCCAAGTTGACGAGAACGAAAAACGCTATCTGACAAGACTCCGTAACGGGAGTACGGCAGCCAACAGTCCGTAGTCTTGCACCGACCCATTTCCCACTTTAAGTTTTCCACATTGCACAATCCTAAGCGCATTCCAGTTAGGCCTTATTAGCCCCCAGCCTATAGGTAGCCTCCCTAATCTCCACGAAAATTTGAGTTTCTCACTAAATTCTTAGGCTTGTAAGAGGCTGCGCTTATTGAACCATGGCTACGTGGTCCACCAAAAAGGGAGCAGACCCGGAGTTTCTGCCCGAGGCAATCATTGTAGCCCTCTAAAAAGCCACTCCGAAACTGAGCCGCTGCTAAGCTTTGCCACTGAAGACTGCCAACAGCGCCAATATCATTACTCATTGATGTTTTATACATACTATTCATGCACCACGGCGTCGTTTATATATTCCGGGGATTTGGAATATGGTCACTGCTCAATATCAAATACAGTAGAGTCCAAAACATGAAGCTCGGTCCTAGGTCATTTCAGGCAGGAACTTGGTGTTAATCACAGAGATTAGTACTAAACCAGGACAGGCAACTTGTGTAAAACTCAATACTGTTCGTTGTGTAAAGTTTCATACTGAATTACGTACTCCGTATCTGTACGTACTAACAAAAAGAAAGAAGCCTTCGTACACGGACCGGATGTCGGGTGCAAACTTTGATCAAAAGTATGAATGAGTCTCCCACTGTGGAGAGATTTGTTGTTTATGAAGCGAGTCCTAGAGAATATGAATCCTCCATCTTTCTTGGAAGAAGAATCCGTCAGCACTACTATATACCGGTACTACCTAATTTAGGGCTGTACGATTCTTTCAATCCATTCTGGTATCAAGCCATCCCGATTTAGAAAACTATGCCTATGGCGCATACATACTGAAGCCTGAGTGGCTAGCCACTGGGTTGCGACTTACGGATTCCTTCGGTCTTCCCAGATTAGGAAAGGAAAAATAGCTCATCGCCCTAGTTTGAGCGGCACAGCATTCCACGTTGGAAAAATCCACTCTGATTATTGCTTCATTTTTCAATTGATGAACATATGAGCAGGGACTTATGTTATGACTTATTGATGGCTGGCCGGTGTCCACTTCTGGCCTACGCACGACCATATGGCATGATATCTGAAAATCGTATGTACAGAGTGCCCTAGAAGATAGAGTACTCTCTACGTAGTATATTGATTGCTGTGAAATCCTTACTGAAATAAATGACTGGTCACTGCTAGTAAAGTGGTAAACAATAGCATGATACCCGTCGCTTTACCTCCCCCAACCCTATTCGGACTGGGGAATAGGGTTGGGGGAGGTAAAGCGACGGGTATTAGCGACTCTTAGCGCCCATCTGTCCCCCAGTTATCCGTTGCCCCTTAAGGATTCATTTCTCCTAACGATTTTCACTGTTTCGCAGGAATTTAGCATCAGTTGATACTTTACAAATTTTGCAACTCTTCTGCATTCTTCCGGCTGGTCATTTCCCGAAACCATCGACTCGAAAAGTCGGAAAAGGTAGGCTTGCTCTTCAATAATTACATTACTGTGCGTCGTACTATTAGCAATAACGATCGTTCCTATACATCCATCCCACTCTAGACTTGTTAGCACGTTGACTTCTGTCTTACATCCCACCTAACCTCAATAACCCTCGGTTCCCGAATCCAGCAATCGGCTTCCAACTAACCAAATTTTTTGTTTCAGAACCGAGACGGACCTTCCAGCATGGCAGACACTGGCCAACACGCCGTAGTCTTTGGTTGTTCTGGTATCAACGGCTGGGCCCTTGTTAACCAGCTACTATCTGGATATCCATCTGCTGGAGCTTTCTCGAAAATCACAGCGATAGCAAATCGCCCCTTCACCGCCCACGAGGCCAGGTGGCCTGCTGATAATCGACTGCAGATCGTCTCTGGTATTGATCTTTTGGCGCGTGATGATGCTCAAATCTCAAAAGCTTTGGCCGACAAGGTCTCCTCCGTGGAGACCGTAAGTCATATTTATTATGCAGGTAAGGGCACCTTCACTTTTTAGTATTTCGTGTGCTGCCTTTTCCTGTATCAATTGACGCGCGAGCCAACGCTGATCATCTTTAGCATATCGCGCTAGCGACATTCCTGCGGAGGAATGTCGTACCAACAAGGAAATGCTTCGTGCCGCTGTGCAAAGCATTGAATGTCTTTCTTCTAAGCTCTCTTTTGTGACTTTAATAACCGGTACCAAGGTATCTTCAATGTATAGAGAATCATGAGTATCATGAGTACATTATTTATTAATCGCTTCTCTCTCGCAGGCTTATGGTGTTTACCTTCTGGATAAATTCCCCTATCGGGGCCAGATACCCCTGAGGGAGGATCTTCCTCGTGTACCTGTTGAGTACGCTAAAGATCTGTTCTACTATCATCAGGTAGACCTTCTTCATGAGATCTCAGAGGGCAAATCATGGTCATGGTGTGAAATTCGCCCAGACATCATTGTATGTTTCGCATCTGTCCCAGTGTCATGCAGAACCTTATACTGAAACTCACCATTTAGGTCGGTGTCGCGCCTTTTGGTAATGCTAATTGCATGGCTCAAACCATGGGCATCTACATTGGCGTGTATCGTGCCCTAGAAGGTGAGGGCGCCCGTGTCCCATTCCCCGGCAATGAGACTACTTGGCGTCTCACGAACACTGATTCAAACCAAGATATCATCGCTCGTTTTTGTATCTACGCATCATTCCAGCCACGTGAGAAAGTCCATACCCGTGCCTTCAACATTGCCGATGGCAAGACTCCCGTTTCCTGGTCACAACGCTGGCCCATTCTTGCCAAATATTTCGGACTCGAAGGTGTCGGTCCGGATAGTTCCAGCCTACACCCAACCGAATATATGGACTGTCATTGGAGCGAATTGCAGGCTCTGTGCCGCAAAAGGGGTCTGAAGGAGGACGTTATTTATAAAAGTATGCACAACACGGGTTCAAGGATGGGAAGTCTACGCTTGATGGATTTCGATCGTCCATTTGATCTGGGACGAGCCAGGGCTCTGGGATTCACAGAGGAGATGGATACGGCAACTTCCTGGTACACTGCTTTTGATAGGGTACGTAAGGCCAACATCATGTTGTAAATACCGCCGTCCTGCTGGTACTATCATGCAGTGTCTTCAATATATGACCGTCACGAGAACAATATAGATTGGTCATTAGGTGGGTATAGATATAGGATGAGCATAATTCATCTAATTCATCCATCTGAGACTCCCTTCTCAGACCAACGCTACCGCGTACCGATGCTTTTTGCTTTCAAATCAGACGTTCGGACAGTTGTATGGTCTACACTGTATTGTAGGAGTCATTTAACATGACATTAGTATAGAGATGTCCTCTACACTCCCCGCGATATTTTATGAGATATAGAACAATATGTCTCATATCCCCGGTCTATAAACGACATAGACATTCCATCTACGTTGCAGTATGTTAACACTGATAGATATAGCAATTGCATACAAAATATATGGACAGGTGGGTATTTATCATCGGTCCTGCAATCTCGGACAGCGATCCAATTCTGGAGTGGTCATATATGTCGGTATAGTCTTCAATAAATACAAAAAGTGTATTGTCTGCTAATGCAAGGAATTTATTTTAAGAATTGAACATTCCAAGGTTCCAAGGTTATACCTAGGTGTTGAAACCTTCGTCTAAATTCGATAGTTATTTATTACCTACGTACCTGGTTTTCTTCGACGTCGCTTGACTTTCCCGTTCTATTTAAGTGCTTACCTCCTCGCCGCTCTTACTCACTGAGTAGAACCGAGTACGTTCCTGACCGCGCTGATCAGATCAGTGAGCCTTATATAAGCTTGCGGATATGCTCAGTAGTGACTATCTAAACAGTCGAAGCATTACACCATTGCACCAGATTCTACTAAGAATAGAATGACAGCAATCGCTAAAGGATTACCTCTAGTGTGATGGTGCCAATCCTGTGTATTGGAAAACTAACTATCCTACATACAAGGGGTGCGTATCGACGAAAATATTGAACATGAGGAAAGGAAGGAAGAGCTCTGCTCCAGCTGCGTAGCCAGCCTTTGTGTGCGCTCTACGCGAGTCACTTTACCCTATCCATCTCCGATATCTGATGTCAAGATGATTTCCTAATACGGCACCGATAGTGTAACAACGTTACGAGGGATAGGTATAATTACATTCGAGAGGATTCACTGAAAGTAAAGCACACAAGGTAGGGTATGGAAAGTCAATTTACTGAAACCTATCTTCCCCTATCCTTGAGCATCTGCTATCTTTATAGACATATAACTTATACCAGATCTCCCTTCTCCGAATAGCTTCAACAGTCGAGGTAGAGCTGAAACCATCCTCGAACATATAAGCCTTCTCCTGTTGTAGCTGAAACCCAACTTGAGATGTCATGGGTGCATTTCTTAGAATAGTGAGACCCCAAAGCCTGCTGGTTGTTACAGATAGGGTTGTGCCCTATCTGCAAACCAGGAATAGAAGGCAACTCGGACTTAGCCGTCACATCTAGTCCTCAAAAGAAGAGGAACTGAATGTCCTACTAAATTGTGCCGATGCGTATTACAGGACTCCTTTAACGTAGGCTATTGAATTTAACTGATTTAAGTCATTCCATACCTTTCTGAAGTTTGGTGCGGACCCAAATCAATTGACATGTTTGAATCAAGGATACTCTAATCTCTTGCATGTAGCAGTGACTGGTCCAACCTCTCAGCTGTCACGAGAGATATACCGTCTAGTGACCAAAAGCCCACTTATAGTGAGAATGGATGCCACTGCACATTGCGGCATCATGGAGATTTGCGATCTTAAGGAACTTTTCAGCCACACTTGTTACGGGCTAGTCCCGCCTAATGCTCACTATAAGGGCATACTCGAACAGAAAACATAACATGAGGAAAGGAAGAGAAAGAAAACAACAAGTTCTTCACGCATGTACAATCTTATATAGGCAAGGGGAATCGGGAGCTTCTGACGGGCTTCTCTCTAGGAATAGCCTCATGTCCGGGTTGCTGAGATTGTTGGAGTTGCCGGAGATCGACAGAGAGCGCTATTGTCAATATCCGGCCGGATATTGGATGTCCACTCGTGACCTGGGAATAGCCTCATGTTCGGGGCTGTCGGGGATCGGCGAAAGGCGCTATTGTCAATATCCGTGAGGGCTTCGCCCGAACATGCTCATGAGGTCAGCTCATAACACACTTCATTAGATTGGGACCTTTTAACCCACACCGTGAAGTCTGTGGATGATTTAGCACCTTTCAAATATTGTATTGTCTAGGTATTTACAAGAGCCAGCAAATTAAATGCCCCCTTCCTGTTAACTATTTATATACTCCATCAATATATCAAGGACTTGCTGGCCAAAACTGTCATCTTTTCCGAATTTTCTAGGTATGTGACGCGGTTAGCAAATTTGATAAGGTCGTCTATGAGTAAACTTACATCTAATATGACTGAGTAAATACATATCTGGTAATCAGAGGAAATTATTACCGATGATACGGGGAATGTTGCAGACGCAGTCCAAGATAGCCTAGAGACCACAGGCCTTATTAATAGTTTGTTTCAACCTGATAACTTCGTCGCAATTTGCTTTTTTGTGTTCTATACTCTGTTTTTTATACAGTGTTTTGCAAAATTAGTTTCCCTCGTGAACTCAATTCTCTCTCTCTTTCAATCCCATACTTGAAACAAACTAGTTCGTATACGGTTAAGCGTTTATTTTTTCCTGTTCTAGAATGTTCGCTTGTAAATTTCACGTATCATCGTATCTGGGCAGATAGTCTGAAGTCTCCTATCTAATTGAGAGTGTGTGTGTGTGTATATTTAACGGCCGTGGTTCGTGACTCGCACGCTTCCCACCGATCCCTGCTGGGACATAGGCCGCTGAGGGGTAAGCCTCGGGTTTCGGGTCCTATCAGATTTATGTACAAATAAGAGACTCTTTGGCGTATTTCCATAGCTGCCGTGGTCTTACAGGAAGGTCCACTTTGAGTGGGTTTTAGGTATTTGCCAGCTGCAATGGTCCGCCTACACTCCATGACCTATTACTCCACCACTATTATAACTGAACAGTAAGTTTTGCAGAGAGGGAAAGAAAGAAGAGAAGAGAAAGAAAGAAAGAAGGAGGAGAAATATAAAGGAAGAGTAGGACTGTCTTAGCTAGGTGCTAAGGAGAGGTTGGCGAGGGCAGATATCCTCAAAGAAGTGGGTCTCTGCTAGCCATGTGGCTAGCTTTTGTGCTCCTTTAGCAGTGCCTAAGAGAAAAGAGATGACCTCAGAAGGGGGCCCAGGAGGCCGAGGGGCTCGTCTCTTAGCTATATGATAGAAGAAGAAGTGCAGAGGTGCTTTTCGTGCTCCGCATCGGTAGAGAAGATAAGCATTATCATGGTTGAAGCATTCATGGTAGTCTGCAAAGTCTCCGTGACCAGTACAGGCCGCAATAACATGGCCGAGGTCAAGTCGGTTGAGTTAAAGCTCCCCAGGGCGCTTAGGAGAAGTAGTTATTTCTAGATCTTGATAACTCTGTGGTGCCACCTTCTGCCATTATGACTAAGCAGCGGATAGGGATTGAGTCTTGGCGTGTCTCTTTAGCGAGGCGTATGAGGATTTCTGAGGAGCAGGAGGGGTTGAGGCAGCTCCCTCTTTGGCAGCGAGATCAGCCGCTTCGTTCTCAGGGATTTTAGCGTGTCCAGGGACCCATCAGATTTGGATTGATCCACTTTTGGTGTGTGGAAGCCTTTCGCGTAGTAACCAGGCGGCTGCAAGGGTGTGGAAGGATTCAAAGACCTCTTGGGAGGATCCTGTAGAGGGGGATAGGAGGCGCATGGCAACTTCCAGGTTGTCAAGGCAGATCCATAGGTTAGTAGCAAATTGAGCTGTTGGATATGTTATTGCTGCTTGAGCACCAGCTAGGGCAGCTTCTGCTTCTGTGTCAAAGACCTCTTTCCCATGTCCATATGAGAGTGAGGAGCAGAGGAACTAATGGTGTGCTTAAAATCCAATATAGCCACCCCCTACACGTCCGTCTATCAGCCTAGATCCATCTGAAAAGATTACAATATCCGAGCTAGAGATGGTGCGTTGAAAAGCCATGAAATCAGCCGCTGCCTGTTCCTTAGTGCGTCCTATAGGAGCTCCTATTCGGGCTAGGGCACTCTTACGTGACTCACGAGGGTACCAGGGAGCATGTTGTAGAGGGTTTATTTGTTCAGAGTTAGGGAGCGCCAGCACTCGGCGGGCAAATCGACTGGTTTGTCGGCCGTCTCTAGCTATCTGTTCTGCGCGTCTTCAGAGTGAGTGGTATGGATCAAGACGCCATAGGCGGACAGATGTTTGGAGGGCTATTTGATCTAGTTCAATTTCTAGCGGAGAGAATCCAGACTCTCGGTATAGAACAGATATTGGGGTTGTGCGGAAAACTGGAAGGACTACTCTTGCGCCTGCTAGTATTACTTTGGTTAGTTTCTCAAGATGTTCTCTAACTCGATTTGAGATTTAGAAAGATCCAGGGCGAGTACGTCCTGGCCACCAGGTTTCTACGCTATAGTATACTTTATAGAGTACACAGGCTAATACAGCCTGCTATAGTAAATGAGGTTTGACTCCACAGATAGTATTCCCTAGAGAGCGAAGGGCATTAGCCACAGTGAGAGCTTTAGATGCTGTTTTACCAACATGCCATTTAAATGTTAGCTTTTTGTTAAAGAGGATTCCTAGCCAGCGTAGATATAGCTGTTTAGTATTTTCTGAGATTATGATAGATCCAGCTTTTACTAAAGGTGTGCAGGTTGGGTCCTGGTCTGCTTTATGTCAGGAGAAGTGAAGAAGCTCATATTTATCTAGTGCAAATATAATGCCCTCTGTAGCGCCCCAGTTTAGAGCTTCTTATAGTGAGTCTGATAATGCTTCGCAGTTAGTAGCAAGAGATGTTGAGATTGCCAGGTTAGCTGCGTCGTCTGCGTAACCAAATCTGTTTCTTGGGTTTCCTAGACAGAATAGGGGCGCTATGTAGAGCATGAAAAGAATGCCAGATACTGGGGATCCTTGTGGGAGACCGCAGGCAATGTCTATTGAGGGGCCAATCTCTCCATCAAGTCAGATCTGGACTGATCGCCCAGTAGCAAAGGAGGCAATCCAGAGAACAAGATTGGTAGGCCAGCCCTGCTCGCGTAGTCTGTGGATCAGTCTGCTAGGAAGCACAGAATCAAAGACGCCTTTGACATCTAGGGTAAGGAGTGAGGCAGTCATGCCTTGATTTAGCGCTTGTTCGACATCATGTGTTAGGCATGTGGTTAGGTCAGTTGCAGATCTTAGTGGGAGAGCCCTAAATTGTTGCCTTACTAATACTTTGTAGTATATAGAGATCCATGCCATATTCCGTGCCACCAAGCGCTCCAGTCCTTTGCCAAGTACTAATAGGAGAGCGATTGGTCTGTATAATCTAGGTGAAGACCAATTAGTCTTTTTTGGTTTCTGGATAATTGCTAAGATTGCATGTCGAAAGCATTTTGGATGATAACCAATCTTTAGGCACTCTTGATATAACATTAGTACCTTGTCCTTGATCAGAGGCCATGCCACTTTGAGTATGCAGGTTGGGATTTCGTCTGAGCCAGGGGCTGTGTTTCCTGCCTGAAGTACTGACTCCTCCACCTGTGCCATTGTTATATCTGGGAAATAGAGACTAGTGGTGGGGACTGCTGGGGAGTCCAGCAGTATGTCTCCTGCCTCAGCCAAGTTTTGGAGAAGATTATGGACTAGTACATCTTGTTTCTCATGTATAGTAACTGCTGGGAAGCTGTTGGGTCTCAGTGGATCCTTCAGTGGAGGGCTTCGGAAGATGCCTGTGGACTTATGCCATTTGCTCATATCGAAGACATCCTTCATTTATATTACTGTAGAGAGCTTATCTCACCAAAATTGTCATTGAGACCATCTAGTTATCCTGCAGAAGTCTGTCTTTGAGCAGAGGCCTAAGCAGTAATTGTATAAAGCTTTCTTGCAGTCTTTGTTTCACCATGGTTATCCTATGCCTTATGTCATGGTCCTCTTAGCAGAGCCTCTATATGCTTCTTGAATTGTAGATGTCAGTTTTTCAGCAAGGGCATCAAGATCTTCTTCTGTTGCGGCTGAGCTCTCAGAGCCAGCAAGATTAGAGGTGAGGAGTGAGAGGAAGGAGGTGTGGTCTAGTGTGTCAAATCTCAGTTTCTGAGCTATTTCCTTGTATCTCTGATCCCATGGTACAGTGGTGATTAGTGGTTGATAATCTGAGGTTGCATCTAAGTGGCTCGCTATGCTAGTTTTAGCTCCCGCGAGTGCCAGAGGGCTTGAGACGAAACTAAGATCTAACACGTTGCCCCTTTCATGTGTGGGACAGTCTATGTCAGAGATGAGTACTAGACCCTGGAGGTCCAGCCAGTTAATGAACGGCTCTACAGAAGGTGTGGGGCTGCGATGTAGCGAGGGCTGCCACCTATTATATAGTAGGTTGAGATCGCCTGTGAGTATCGTTGCTTAAGAGAAATATGCCTCTGGCAGGGTTGCAAGAGCTTTCGCGGCTTCGCCTGCTCTGATGGAGCCTGCTGGGGCATTATAGATGTTAACTATCAGAGCAGACTTTCCTGTGGGCGAAAAAATCTGTAGGAATAGGAGATCCGAGGCCTCTTTGGTGTCAGTTGTGAAGGGGCGTAGCTAGGAGGTCCGAATGCCCTTCTTCTTTCAAACATAGATGAGAACTCGTGGTTGGCCACTTATCGCCCAACTATCAGTTGGGGAGAAGCATTCATATAATGGGTGTTTTTTTATGATCTGTCGGCTAAGATCTTTGAATATATATGGTTCTTGGATTAGGATAATATCAATGTCGCTTATATATGCCAATGTGAGAGCTATTTTATGTGTATCTGGCGCGTGCCCTACATTTAACTGTAGGATTTTAAGAGGCGCCTTTTGAGTTGGATAGTGATAGATCATAGTTCCCGTTCGAGAAGAGAGGCGAACTAATTTTGTGATTGAGGGGTAGTAAAGCGGACTACGCGAGCTATAATTGGGGGATCTTCTGTTAGGGCGCGAGGTGGAGGGGTTACTGAACGGAAAGGAGAGATAATCTCATGGGTTGGAGGCTAAGTTAGCATCTCGTCTAGTGCTATAGGTGTTTCTTGTGTGCCAATGGAGAGCTGAGTGCTACATCCTCCTTCAGTTCGAGCTTTTGCAAGGTTAATAGCATAGGATTTCCGGATCTCTACTTGTTGAGCTTTAGTATGTTTAGAGTTGCCTTTAGGGCGCAGGAGGCATTCTGGGAAATCAGCAGGATATAGTCCATGGCAGTGTATACATCTAGGAGGGCACTGATGAGGCTCCAGGGCTGTGCAGTGGTTAACATGTCCCTATTTAGTATGCTCTGAGGAGCCGCAGAGCCGGCATTGAGAGGGGCGGGCACAGGATTGTGCATTATACCATTTCCAGCATTGTGTGCATTAGATAACTGTTGTTCTCTTAGAGAGGTAACGAGCATTGGTAATAGTGCTAAAAAGGCATAGCTGGATAGGCAGTAGTAATTTTGTGCCTTCTGGGAAGTTGACAAACCAGCTTAAGGAAAGAGTATCAGGGTTGGCGGCACTTATAGCGGTCTCGCTGATAGATATAGGCTTGAGTCTTGTAGTTTCACTGATTTCTGAGGATAGTAGTGTAGGATTAACAGGGATTAGAGAGTATTGACCGTCCAAGATTTGGCCAACTTTCCTTGGCATATTGATGACTTGGTACGAGACCCATCAGGAGCTGCGTTCTATCTGGCAGTTTACAAAGAATGCAGAGATAATCTCTTTTTAGACCTCAAGGGTTAGGAGGGCTTCTGGGGATGAGGGACATAGTGCAAAACCAGTCTTTATGACTTGAACTTCTTTTAGTGCTAAACTGTTTGAGTTTAGTTGAGACCGTAGGCTAGAGTAGATAGCGTAGGCTTCCATTTTTCTAGCTGCATGGTCAGCTGGGAGGCGTACGAAGAGCCGGTTGTCAGGAAGGGGTTGTTTCACCAGAGGTATAGGCTTTTTAACATAGGCTTTGGAGTGAGTAGTAGGAGTTGATTTGACCAGGGCATATTGGGTAATAGTCGCATAAGTCGACTGTTCAAGACCTGAGAGGGGACGTGAGGGAGGGGGTGAAGGGGGTAAGGAATTTGGAGTAGGGGAAGGGGAAGGGGACAGGGCAGGTAGAATGGAGGTCGTCGAGATACCGCTGATATAGGTGCTAAAATGTCGTTGGGCTACTGAGGCGAGGTCATCGCTTAGAGCGGTGAGGGCTCTCAGTAGGTGAGGGGCCAGGCCGGTGGTTTGGCTGCGGTGTTTATCGAGGAATGCAGCTATAGGGCTGAAGATCTTCTGTCCTTCAGAAGCTCTTGTCGTGGCTGCGGACGTGGATTCCAGTAGGGCTGTCTGTAGAGGGCCATCTGTACCAGGGCCTTTACGCGCCATAGTGTTGCCGGACGCGTTGAGACGCGTCAAAGGCCGCACTTCTGGTGGCTAGGTGGTAGAGAGGGGTGAGGAGTTTGGGCCTCTGACTGTTTGATATAAACAATTGTAGGGAATTCGTCTATCTGTGGGGTGCTTGTGACGGTCCTCCTATCTAATTGAGTGCATGAGATGTGACGGCCATGCAGACAGGAGTCACGTGGCGAGCAGGGTTGACTGAAGACGAGGCTGAATTGCTGTATCATCTTCCTGTCCTGTGCCTCTACTTTTATGATCGTGTTCTTTGGATAAGCTGACTTGCAGACGGCTGGGCTATTAGGCTCTAAACGATCACAACTCGACCACTTCAATCTGAGTTAACCGAAAGCCATCCATAATCGGCCAAAATTCAACATCTGAAAATCGATTCCGCCTGCGGGTAGCGAACATCCTCGATTGCTAAGGATGTCTAACCCAGACGACTACACAGTGGGATGGATCTGCGCATTAAGCACAGAATACGTTGCCGCACAAGAATTCCTCGATGACGAGCATGAACCACCGGAGTTTGTCTCGCCTAATGACACCAACGACTACACATTGGGCAGGCTTGGAAAACATAACGTCGTCATAGCCGTGTTACCTGACGGTGAATATGGAACAGCTTCAGCTGCTAGTGTAGCCACAAATATGCTTCACAGTTTCCCAAATGTCAGGATCAGCTTGATGGTGGGTATTGGTGGTGGGGCACCAAGTAGAAAGCATGATATCCGTCTTGGCGATATTGTGGTTAGCGCGCCTTGTGACGGTGAGGGCGGTGTTTTTCAGTACGACTTTGGCAAAACAATACAGGAGCTGGCCTTCCGACATACACGATTCCTGAATCAACCTCCCACGATACTACGCACCGCAGTCACGGGGATCCAGGCCCAGCACAAGAGGAAAGGGCATCAGCTCGAAGAGGCTATTAGACTTGTTCTCGAGAAGAATCCAAGGTTACGTCAAGAATATGCACGGCCGCAGCCAAGTACTGACAGGCTTTTTCATCCTCATGTCATCCACGATTCAAGAGGTTGTGTAGCGTTCTGTGCGAAAGACCCATCGCATTTGGTAGAACGACAAAGGCGAGCGACATATGAGGATGACCCAGCCATTCACTATGGCCTGATTGCATCTGGAAATCAGTTGATAAAAGATGCTGTGATCCGTGACCGACTTGCAGCAGAGAAGGATGTTCTATGTTTTGAGATGGAAGTAGCAGGCTTGATGAATCATTTTCCATGTCTGGTCATACGGGGCATCTGTGACTACTCTGATTCTCACAAGAACAAAGAGTGGCAAGGGTATGCTGCAATGGCTGCGGCTGCTTATGCAAAGGAGCTCCTCTCTCGCATTCCACCAAATAAGGTTGAGGCAGAGAAGAAGATTATTGATTTACTTTTTTCTGGTTAGTCCACCCCGATTCCAGCATAGTTCTCCTATTAAAAATTGAATAGTCACGAAGAACATAGAGGAAGTACATGAAACTGCTCAAAAGACAAATGCTGCAATAGAAATCCTAGATAGTGACCGACGGCGCGAAAAAGTCATTGCAAAGCTACCATATGCAAAAGGCTCCACATTTGACTCACTTAATGGGACTCTTGATCCGAGATGCCATCCAGAAACAAGAATAGATCTGCGTCGCCAAATCAGAGAATGGGCAGCAGACAGCCAAGGAAAGCTGATGTTCTGGCTACAGGGGATGGCTGGTACGGGAAAATCAACAATTTCTCGAATGGTAGCCGATGCCTTTGACAGGGAAGGAAAACTAGGGGCTAGCTTCTTCTTTAAGCGAGGCGAGGCGGATCGTAGTGGTGTGGCTATGTTTTTCACCACAATTTGTGCCCAACTCTTGGTCAAAATTCCGTCACTGATCGCTCACGTTGAAATGGCAACTGATACCGATCCCAACATATGTGATAAGTCCATGGGAGAGCAATTTGAGAAGCTCATCTGTCAGCCTCTGTCACAGATTCGGCATCACCTCCCCGAAGCTTCCAAGCTCATTATGGTAATTGATGCCTTAGATGAATGTGCACAGGATGGAGACACTCTCCTTCGCCTTCTATCGCAAACGAGGAATAAATGGTCACCGAGCTTACAGGTATTGATCACGAGCAGACCGGAGCAGCAAATTCGATCTGGATTTAAGGATGTCCCGGTAGATGTACTCGATTATACGGAGCTCCATGGGATACCGCAGCCTATTATCAAGCAAGACATGACCACTTTCCTGGAATACAGGTTTGCGCAAATCCGGGAGAAATATGCGAAAGATGGCCGGTCACTTCCGTTTGATTGGCCTGGCGTAGAGGCGATGTCAGCCATGGTTGAAATGGCTGTTCCGCTTTTTATTTTTGCTGCTACCCTTTGCCGATTTGTTGAAGATGAAGTGTATTCAAACCCCATAGACCAGCTGAAAAAGGTTCTCAATTATCGAAATATGAAAAGTGACTCTGAAATGGATAAGCTGGATGCCACTTACTCTCCAATCCTGAAGCAGCTGATCAATGGACGTCCAGAAAAGGCGCAGAAATCACTGGTGGAGAGATTCCGAATCATAGTAGGCACAATTGTTCACCTAGCTGAGCCGCTTTCGCGGTCATCTCTGGCCTCTTTGCTTCATATAGACATCCAAGAGATCGAGGGCCAGGTCTCGTCTCTTCACTCTGTCCTGAATGTGCCGTATTCTGCCGACTCTCCTATAAGGATGCTGCATACCTCATTCCGTGATTTTCTTGTTCACCCCGAAACACGCAAGACAAATCCATTCTGGATGGATGAAAGAAAGACACACAGTGAAATTCTTGCGAAATGTCTTCATCTTATGACTCAATCAGGGTGCCTTAAAAGCAACATTTGCAATTTAGAGAACCACGGAGTGCTACGGACTGAGATCGACAGCAACAGTATAGCCAACTGCTTAGCCCCTGATGTGCAATATGCTTGCCGTTTTTGGGTATATCATCTGAACGAAAGTAAGACGTGCATCAGTGACAATGACCCAGTTCATATATTTTTACAAGACCACTTTTTACATTGGCTGGAGTCTTTAAGCCTCTTGGGAAGAATCACAGAAAGCATTCACCTGATTTATATACTACGAATCCTTGCCGTATGTATTTCTATATTTAGTATCAAGCTGTTCTTCATTTTTAACTTTTCATTCAGATCGATAAGGATATGGAAATATCCAGATTTCTTGATGATGCAATGCGGTTTATTCGAAAATACAGCTCGATCATTGACCGTGCCCCTCTTCAGCTTTATGCATCTACTCTTATTTTTAGCCCTATGACAAGTATAATTAGGAATTTCTATATCAATGAAATTCCTTCTTGGATTCAGAAGCTGCCACAAGTCGAATCAGCTTGGAGTGCAGTGTTGCAGACCCTCGAAGGTCACACTGGTCCGGTTGTCGCAGTGGCATTCTCTCCGGATGGCAACCTGGTGGCCTCTGGCTCCCATGATGGGACAATCAAGTTGTGGAATCCAGTTACTAGCAGCTTGCTGAGGACCCTTATAGGTCATACTGGCTGGATTAATGCAGTGGTATTCTCTCTAAACAGCAAACTGATAGCCTCTGGCTCCCGTGATAAAACAGTTAAGTTGTGGGACCCAGCTACTGGCAGCCTGCAGCAGACTCTCAAAGGCCATAGTAGTTGGATTAATGCAGTGGCATTCTCTTCAGATAGCAAACTGGTGGTCTCCAGCTCCAGCGATAAAACAGTCAAGTTGTGGGATCCAGCTACTGGCCACCTGCAGCGAACCCTTGATAACCATAATAATTGGGGTATTGCAGTGGCATTCTCTCCGGATAGCAAGCTGTTGGCTTCTGGCTCCAATGATCAAACAGTCAAGTTGTGGGACCCAGCTACTGGCAGCCTGCAGCAGACGCTTGATGGTCACACTGGTTGGGTTGTGACAGTGGCATTCTCTCCATGTGGCAAACTGGTGGCCTCTGGCTCCCATGACGGTACAGTCAGGTTGTGGAATCCAGCTACTGGCAGCCTGCAGCAGACCCTCAAAGGCCATACTGGTTGGGTTAATGCGGTTACATTCTCTCCAGACGGGAAACTAGTAGCCTCTGGCTCCCACGATTTGACAGTCAAGTTGTGGGATTCAGCTACTGGCAGCCTGCTGCAGACCCTTGATGGCCACACTGGTTGGGTTGCCGCAGTAGTATTCTCTCCTAACAGCAAAATAATAGCCTCTAGCTCCCATGATTGGACAATTAAGCTGTGGGATCTAGCTACTAGCAGCTTACAACAAACCTCTAGCAGCCACTCTAGTTCAGTTGTTGCAATGGCATTATCTCCAGATGGTCAGCTGCTGGCGTCTGGCTCCCACGATAAGACAATCAAGTTGTGGGATCTAGCTACTGGCAGCCTGCAGCAGACCCTCAAAGGCCATACTGGTTGGGTTAATGCGGTTACATTCTCTCCAGACGGGAAACTAGTAGCCTCTGGCTCCCACGATTTGACAGTCAAGTTGTGGGATTCAGCTACTGGCAGCCTGCTGCAGACCCTTGATGGTCACACTGGTTGGGTTGCCGCAGTATTATTCTCCCCTAACGGCAGATTGACTTTTTCTCCGGGCGGCAAACTGATGGCTTCCGGCTCCCCCGATGAGACAGTCGAGCTGTGGGATGCAACTACCGGCAGCCTGCAGCAGACCATCAAAACTGGCTCGACTGACACTGTGGAGTTCTCTCCGGGCGACAACTCCCTTGAGACTGATCAAAGACGGTTCAATATTGAATCTCTTCGTGTTCTTAGTACCTCTCCAACGGCAGGTGGTCTCTGCAACAATATACTAGTAAAAAATGAGTGGGCGGCTCGAGATGATACTAATGTCATTTGGTTGCCTGTTGAATATCGAGCAACATGTTCCACCGTCTATGAGAGCACGCTCGTGTTGGGACATGCTTCAGGTCGAGTTACTTTTCTGAAATTGATCTAAAGCCTGTTTTACTGCAACTACTCTAATACTTTCATATATCTATGTAAAAGAAAGATATAGGAAGACTTAACATATACACTATGGGCAAGTGTTCACCGTTACTGCAATGTCATTTGTTAGCGTGAAATATTCTTTTGCGCTATTGGAATGTTCTAGATAGTCATACAAGTATGATACATAAATATTATTAACATTACTGTTTAACACCCTGCCGCCAAGTAGAGTTAGTATCGAGCTTAACTTGATATGGATTAGTTCGTTTCAATCCTGTTCAAGTACGTATTCGAAAGCAATTCGAAAGTGTTTGTGAGGGAAACTGATTTTGCAAGAGACTGTATGCAGGACATGATAGTAACGCAAGCATGAGAGCATGAACAGGCCGAGGAAAGTTCGACCTCAATCAAGAGACCAAACATCAACAAATTTTAAAGAGCACGATACCCCCACATTGTGCATTAGGTCTGTGAAAATCTGAGGATTTGATTCTACTGGAATGAAATGCTTATCAACTTATACACGCTCTGGTCAAGACTGCAGTACACAATCAGAGAAATGGAAAACAAGTGTGAAACTCCTGTTAGGTGTATGGGGAGATCGGATTAGAGCCGTACAAGTGATCTCGCTTTATAACCCTGCTATTGCTCACCTCTGTTTTCCTTTCTGTGATTTTGTACCTTGCTGAATAGCACCTAGATTAGGCCTATCAATGGATTGTTTTGAGATCTACCTTGACACTGTCACATGAGGGAGGAAATGCAAGAAAGAGAGCATTGTTTAGCAGAGGCGGGTTTCAAAAGAACTAGTCCACACAACGACTTCTCTATTTAATGAAACTTTCATGATTGACTGCCTTTCATGATTGTATCCAGCCTTATACTGCAATAATCTCATACTGCATCTATCAAAAGTGTCAAAGAATCTCTTTGTGCAATATCACAGCATTCAAAAGAGTCTCACATCACCAGAAGATGAAACTGGAAGAATATCCTTACCTTAGCAATTATCAAAGCTATATAAATAAAGAATTATACATCTTCTTACCCTGTCAACAGAGAAAGCCAATCCCACTGGTATATATAAATTCATAGACTTCCCCAAGCCTAAACACCTAAAGTTTCATTTCTCAACCATTCTTCAATGAGACTGAGATCCAGAGACATTTCTGAGAGACCCTGTCAATCCCTTGAAAGCCAAAAAAAAAAGGACGAAGAATCGAAACCAAGAGTCACCGACTTTTAAAGAATAATTCGGGGTGCAAGTCAAGCCGTCGCGGTGAATGAAGATGGGCCACCTCAAAAGAGGAGGAAAGTTAGTGTTGGAGAAGTAAGTATCTCAAACCCCGTTACTCATTTTTCTCGGAAAGGTTCTAAAAACGTATAAGGGCAACGAGGAATGGTCAGCAACTTTCTACAAAACCATGCCAATCTCCCCACCCCGTCAGCCTCTATCAGACCCAACAAACTACGAGCTCGAAAACTTTCTCAAAACTTTTTTCCCAGTAGACGAAATAATGATGGATCTAGAATCGAGACGAATTGGAAATCGTGAAGGGCATAATCTTATTGAACTTCTACATGACATGCATGAAGAACTGAGAGGATTCAAGGAGCAACTGAAGAATTCCGAAGAAGAACAAAAGAAACAACAAGAAAAATATCGAGGAGCACCAGGAACGGATCGAGGAGCAACAGGAAATGATCAAGGAGCAACGAGAAAGGAGTGAAGAGAGCGAGTACTTGCTACTGGCGGCTTATGCAAATGAGCTGGAATGGACAGCTGGAAAGAGTGGTGCGGAGTCCCGTTATACAAGAAATGTCATCATCCATGGTGGAGACATCAAATATGCTATCAGAGCGATTGAGTTTCTTGAAGAGCTTGGTGAGACTACCCGAGTGCAAAATGCATCTGAAGGATTCGATATAACCTACGGGATCTCTATAGGCGAGCTACAACCTATAATTGCAACCGTCCCGGAAGAGATAGTGGACGTCCTGAATAAAAGAGGAATACTACAAAAGCCTCGGATGTGGGAAGACAAATTCCCTAAAGAGAGAACGAAATGGATTAAAGACTGTGATCAAGTGATCAAAGCTTGGTTGCATACTGGAGAGGAATCATATCGCGAGGACGAAGTCAAGGAAAAACGTTTCAGGCTGAGTCAATGGATGGCTGATCGAGTTGAGGACATCAAAAGGCGCAGCTAGTCAGCTGCTATTTGCTTGAGAGGTGTTCTACTGTGCTTTATTTTTGTTTTGTCTTCTGTTATTCGATATTCTTCTGTTTTTATTATTTTTCAATGATGTAAGATTCTCTTCCCAAGACCTCAAGTTAACCTTGCGGTCTGCCTCAAATCTCATCACGTAATCAATGTCGAACTCCTTTTGTTCCAATAATTTTTGAATAGAGAGCCATGATAATAGTTTATGGGTAGCTGTAAAATGCTCCAATGGAATTGACAAGTCTTTGTCACTTTTAGTTTTTGTCGCCGCTCTATCGACAGCTGGGTTTATTCTATGTCTCCGGTAAGTATCTGTTGTGCTCTACTACTTTCCCATTCGATTTTCTGTGTTAGAATGATCTGATTTGAGTTCTTCAAGAGATGTGTTACTAGGGAATGAAGATTATCTATCCGCCGCTCCAGTTTCGCCTTATTTGCTTCCAGCGCTTCGAGAATCAGTTTCACCTGACTGCAGGTTGTCAATACATTGTTCCAACAGAGTAGAAAGATAAGACTCTCCTTAGCTGGAGGCCTCTATCAGGGGGATTGCGGTATGTGCATTTTTCGCAGGGGCCGCAGAATGGACGGTTTTCATCACATGATATGTGACGACGACGGCAAGGATCGCAGACTTATTTTCCAACTCTAGTTAGAACAGAGGCACGTCTTTGAAGAAGAAGATCACGATAGTCACCAGTAGTGCTCTTGCTTTCTTTGGTTGTTGTAGTTGAACCTGAAGGGGGGGACCCTAGGATTTCTTTTCCTCTGATTGTTGTGGCTGGGCCTGCTGAAAAAAACCTTGATTCTACCAAGATGTTCGTCGGGGATGTAATTGTCAGATAATCCGGATATCATTAGATCCTAGTACGATCAGAAGACATCGTTCCAATTACGCCTATTTAGTAGTGACGGCTCCACAAACAGAAATGAATGTCCACTGAGTCGTATACTATAATGTTTACGGCTCTTTTTGATTGCTTTCTAGTCAAATATAATAACTTGAGCTTATCCAAGATATATCGATTGATAGTAAATCATTAATTGCATCCTAAATCACTAAAGCTACTGGCTGCCCAGCCCTCAATCAGAATATCCAACATAGAAGTCTATCACACTGAGAATATCATAAAATTCCCTCATAATGGAAACTATTTTTTCAGCCTATTTTTTGCTAAGCGTACAGATGCAGGGGCGATGACTTATCTTCTCCATCGATTTCTGACACCATTAAGGGTATCGGGATTCAATCCAACTTCTTTGGATGTGATAAGGATAAGTCTGAGATTACTGCTATTAGCAGGTAAGGCCAACAACAACTTATGTTTCTAGCATGTAAGACGGGCAATTCAAGCAAAACTTAAAGACTCCAACAAGATAAAAACTCAGACTCACTACTTTCCTGGTGATGCTCAAAAGCTTATTTCAAACCTAGAAATATGCTGGGGCTCATTGCCAGTACGCAGACCAGATGGAATTTACTGTTATGGGAGGTGCCAGTGTGAGTCTCGATCTGTGAAATTTGATGAAAAATGTCACATTGAGACTTTTAACGTCACTTAGTGGGATACAGTTCTGGAGGATCTTTAGCCATCACTATAATGCACATCCTTTGACTCCAGATCGCAATGGCACATATCGTTCGCCAGAGAATGTTTACAAAGAATGTATCACTTAGAAATATTCGTAGTACTGAGCTCGAAATTACTTCCGATTATGGGCTTATTTATATATTAAATGGTATAAACCTGGTCAATGGGAGCCATGGGCTCGATCAGCGAATAGTAGAGAGACACCAATTCTCAAGACAATGATAATTGTTGAATCTCACTAGTGAAAGATCAAGCATGATTACCTTCACAGTTTAATCGCCCTCGCATTGACCTAGTCATCTGAGTGTTAACATCTCGAGTTATATCAAATGCACTTAACAGAATGGAAACGATCCGCAATAATGGCAATCGAAAAGCTTCTGCAAGCTGGAGAAATGCGTTTAAAAAGGAATGGAAACAACTTAAGAATTGTAAAATCGATCCAAAAAGCATTCAAAAATATCACACAAATCCAGCAATGTGGACATATGCTTGTGATGAATTCTGACCAAGTCGATTCTTGATATGCAAGCATATCATACATTACTATAGTCCTATCACAGACCCTATTACATTCTTCACCAGGGTTCGCAGGCAGGGGTTCAGTTCATTCTGGGTTGACAAGCATCTCGTCTTACGCCCAGAGTATAGAAAAATTGAAACGATGACAGATTCTGATGCAGGCTCTCATTCAGAGTCAGATATTGATCTAGAAGCTTCTCAGGAAGATCAATTGACAGCAAAGGATGGTGAGGTCCCAGCAGAGATTGATGTGGAGAGATTTATTTCTATGATGCAGTCAGCAATGGGCATATTCCACGAACAGAAGGCTATGGGGAATAAGAAGTTTCTTGAGAGGTTTATTGCTGCCAATTCAACGAATAGAACTTTGGTAGAGGAGATCCAGAAGTGCAAAAACCAGCGTACAATGCCTATAACATGGGCTCAAAATAAGCACCCAGCAATAATGTACTATCGCTAGTTCTAGCTCAATATGATCCGATGTTTTGATGTAAAAATTTGGTCTTAATACGTAAAACTGTCGATATTTTTAACATCGGGAACAGGCGACTAATACACATAGCCCAGGGTACAGAGAAAATATGTGATACATTGGCAATCTGGAACAAAAGGCAATATAAATAGAAAAAAAAAAGGGCATCTTCAACCGGGATAAGCTCTTTGCCAGGCTGTAACGAGCCCTATGTTGACAATGGCCCATTCCCTCTTCGGATTGTTGGTCTTCTCACAAGATTCTTTCTTACTTGTGCAATCTCCTCTTCCTGACGTCGCATTTCATCACAACTTTCGTGAAAAGCAAGAGAATCAACGAAAATTGCATGCCCTGGAATGATTTTTTTCTTACTATCAACTGGATGGAATACAATTTTCGGAAACAGGCACCAGGGCTGCTGCATCTTAGATTTATCCCCAGACTCATCATTAACTTTCACACCAATCTGCTCGAGCTCTGGGGAGTCTTCTGCTACCCAATCCGGACCGCAAAATAAAGGTGGTCGAAGATCAAATTCAACCACGCAGCTGTCTCTTTTCAGCTCATTCCAGATGCTAATAGAATCAAGAAGAAGGTCTTTCAGCTCAACCTCGAAAGCTCTGTGTTCTTTGACCGGTATTAATCGTCGAAGAACTTCCATGATTCCTGTTATTTCCGCGTGGATATCCTGTGGGGAATTTGGTATTTCAAGTCCTTTGAAGCTGAGGTAACGCCACAGGCTTTCTTTATGACGGTCCTCTTCAGAAAGTGCCTGAGAAATCTGAGACAGTGTCGCTGTAGTCTCAGATGAAAGAGGCTTAGCGGTGATGTAGAACGGCTGCCAGAAACGACTGCAGATTGCTTCGACTATTGTGCATTGGGCACCGCGAACGCGAAGGAATTTGGACGTTACGGATGCAGACAAAGAAATGGTTCCAAAGATGCTGTTGAGGTGGGAAAATTCCTTCTGCGTCTCCTCGATGTCCTTCTACAATTCAGATATAGTCTTATAAAGGGGGAGTCGAAATTGTACTTACCAATTCATTATCTGGTGGCAAATTCGACAAGAAATTTTGTGTTATGGCTTGGATCTTTTCACGTAGCCTTGAGAATCCTTTTTCGCTATCAAAGAGTTAGGAGCCAATAGACTATTTGAATGGCGTATCATGACGTACTACTGTTCAATGGGTAGACTCTGGGCGGAATATCTCGATTTCAGCTCGTCCATTTGCGACTCTAAATCATTGGAATTTTGGACGTATAGTTTTAGAGTCTTCTCGATCTGGGCCTTTTCTTCACGAAGAGTATCGATGTTTTCCTTGAGTGTTGCATTCTCCTTTTTCGCCCGCTCGAAATGCTGCGCATTTGCTTTGACGAGTTTGTCTTTTTCCTCCTCGAGCCGCTTTTCGAATTTTATCTGCTGTTCTTGTATGAAACTCGTTTGTCTCGCCTTTTCTTGTTTTCTTTGCCTTTCCAATTGCTCTTGATTCTCCTTGAGAACAGCTTTCTGCTGCTCTAATTCCCTCAAACTATGAGAAGCTTCTTCAGCCTTTGCCTGTAAGCCTCGAACTTCTTCGTTGTTAGAGCGCTTCAGCTCCCTAATGGTGGTGGAAAGAGATCTTATTTTTTGGTCCCTCTCCTTCAGACTAGCCAGTGCGCGTTCAATTTTGCCAACATCATTATCATACGATGACAAAAACTGGATCAGGTCAATTATGCGACAAATAGGTTGTCGCGGTATTTTCCCAGCATCGCTAAGATCAGCTTGTTCGTCGCTATCTTGTGATACTACTTCCCGACCATGAAGTCGTGCTAGTTTCCTTTGGTCCCGTCTAGACAACGGCGAAGAGGTCTGAATTTGGGTTAGTCTGTAGCAGCTTATGAAGAACGAAGCATTACCTGGGAATTACTTGGACTATGTGAGCGGCCATTCATTGCGATAAGCCTTTTCGTGAAACCGACCAATAGAGAATCCTCGATCTTATAATCAGTCATGGATAACATTTTAGTCTCTAAGCGACAAAGGAGTATGACTCCATTATATATAAAGTCCGCAATACAGAAGGAGATGCATATATCCTAGTTTGCCTCACTTCCTGAGGGAGGAGGGGTCATACGGCACTCTTGACAAGGATGACCACAATACGTGTTGTGATGAGATTCGATATCGTTGCACAGTGACACTATTTAGCACAGAAATCATGCTTCATGGACAAGGCTGAACCTTTTTTGTAGAGATCAGAACTTTCAATTGCCCTTGTTGAAGGGTCGGCTCGCCCTTCTTCATTCAGTGCAGTTGTTCCAAACAATTGAAAGTTGCATTGGTAATCAATAACCCTGCATTCATGAAAGCTTGCAGGAATAAGAGACGCACACGTCGTGACAGTCATGCAGCTAGCCTCATCAATGCTTGATAATGGCTTGCACACATTACTTATGCACCCCCTCATGATAAACACAGGCGCAGAAAAAAAAGAAGACATCGCGACTATTATGCAATTAGCTCCATCCATACTGAACAGATTTCAGTAGGGTAATTGAATTTTATAGGGAGTAAGGCTGGTTGCAAACTGGACGTTTCCAGGCTACATGGGATTCCACAGTTTCTCCCAAAAGTCGAAGGGAGGGTCGTCCTGAACTTGAGGCACACTGTGTAGTATTTCAAAAATGTTGTCCAATCAGATATTACCTCAAAATCTAGTCTCATTGGTTGCTTTATATTTTTCTTACAATTCAAACATCTAGTTCCAGAACGAGCCTTGTCATTTAGGACCGGCTGCGCACGAGCAGCAGGTCCTCCAAAACTCATATGGTGAGGGGTGACTGTGCCGCATTTTGCCTTGGAGCAATACTTCTGGTAAAAACTTGAGGCTTCCCGTGAATCAGTACGTGCATGTAGCTAGATTCAAACAAGTTTTCAAAATCTTTTTCCGATGTTATAAAATGTTGGCCAAGATAAGGTACCCAATTGGTGGAAAAGGCTGGATGAAATCATCGTCTTGGTGAATATCACAAGGCAGATTATCTCTTTCAATGCAGAGATTGCGGAGAGTCAAGCCGATTCGTTGTGTACCGGGATGTGGCCTGTGGGTGAATGAACTATCTTCAAGATTATTAGAATAGCCTTCATCCTGTGGTTTGGGAGGACTGCCACAACTGTGGATATATCATCACTTTTTGGCAGTCATTCATAATGAAATCATAGATTGCAGAGACGGTGGTCGCTATTCCAAGGTGCGTGAAAGCAATTTCATGTATAGAAAGGGCCATGTTGAGACTGAAAAGTAAAATAAAAGAATACTAGGAGAAGTAAGTAGTTTACATATTGATTATTGTATTTACCGCTGAATCTAATGTTTATATTATATGATTTTCCTCTATGTATAAGATTTTGGTTGGCTTACATTACTTTCCTTTTTGCTAGTTTTGCCATATGATTGAGCCTATTATTTGCACAAGATGGCAGAGCGAGGAGTGTCTAGAACTTTTTCAAGAAATCTTCACACTCTCGCAGATGGCTCCTACCTTCCTTGAATGCTCCGACTGACCATCGTCGTCCATCCCTTGGAAATCGACATAATTCCTCCGAATATCCACATTGAGTTAAAGTCTTTATTTTGCAGAATAACGCCTGCTACAGGAGTGCCAACCAAGTTGCCTATCGTCATTAAAGCATATCCCATTCCTATCCGGGTTCCAATCAGGCTTCGATCTGGAGAAAGGCGTACAAGACAGGTCGGGGGTACGGCAACAAATGCCCGCGAGAGAACCCCGTAGAGCAAGAGACAAGCACCATACCTGCCACGCCGGATAAGTTCACTAGAGCAAACATCAAGGCTTCATATATAATGGTACACAAAGAAATGATGTTGAAGGGGCCGACTTGATTGGCAGAAAAGTTGGGGATTATCCGCCAGTAGTAATTATAAAGAGAAGATAGAATCCCATTCCATCAGCAGAAATCCCCTTATCAATTGCGTAGGATTGCATGTAAAAGAAGGGAGGTTCAAAGAAATAAAAGTGAGCAGACCTCCGAGAACGAAAATAGAATAGGCTGGCTCCTTAAAAGCAGATAGGTTCATCGGCTTCCTCTTGCTAGAAGGGATGACGCGAACCTTGAAGACTGAAAGCGGACTAAGTATAGTCACAAATATGACAAACCCAATTGCTCGTACAGTAAAACCGAGTCCGATTCGGTTGCACAGATTGTGGAAAATGATTGGATATACCCCCGCCCCCGAGGATATGGTATTAGTTGTTGTTCAAGTTCTAGATTATTTATGCTTACCCAAAGCCACTTCCAGCTGCCGCTATGCCATTCGCAAGGGTTAATCTTGAACTAAAATAGGTGCACAAGACTGCAACACTGGGAATGAAGATAAGACCTACTCCGATACCAATGCAAAAGCCTTGCGCAAGGAGTGCTTGATAATATTCATTACAAAGGCTGGTCATCATTTGCCCTAGAATTATCATAAATGACCCGCTGTACAAAAGCGCATAGAAATATCCATCGTCGTACAGTGTTCCAGTCACAAGTCCGAGGATCAAGAGCAAAGAGGACTGCACGGAACCTATC
This sequence comes from Talaromyces stipitatus ATCC 10500, assembly GCF_000003125.1. Taxonomy (NCBI): domain Eukaryota; kingdom Fungi; phylum Ascomycota; class Eurotiomycetes; order Eurotiales; family Trichocomaceae; genus Talaromyces; species Talaromyces stipitatus. Next base: position 252,356 of record NW_002990114.1, read on the forward strand.
CGGGAGATGTTAGACGACGATGCCAATTTCTTCGTCTCAAAGTACGTCTGGTAAGCCCCGAACGTATTAATAATTATCCTATCATTCAAGACATGTTAGCAATGGTGTTTGTAAGTTAAGCCTGGAAAGATGGAAGGGGAAGCTCACCAAGTGATAAAAGATATGAAAAAAGCTCCAAGTACCTGCAGCCATGCTTTCAAACCACCATCTGAAATGGCCTGAGTTTCATTAGTAGAAGCCTTCGGTGCAGTTCTCGGAGCTGGCTCCTCATATAATGGGCTGATGAAGGGCCCCGGTCGACTCGACAGATGTATTTTTGTTTCCTCCACGCGGACCTGTAATTCAAGAATGGAGCTTTGCTAACACACGAAGAACAAAAACAAGAACTGTCATATGTGTATGTCTTTTGCGTAGACAGAGAAGACCAACTTTTTTCTGACCTTTCGCCAATAGCCTATCCAAATTTTCTACGATCACTTCCTCAGACTTCCCTAGACTGTAGATCCTTGGTAAGCAAGTCTACTTGGCCAAGAGAAATGAATGATATTATGCTATGCTCTCGATTCGTCGCCGCTTTCAGTTATAGACGGAGGTCACCGACAAAATCCACGTGGTTCTCAGACGCGAGATACAGGCTACTATGATACAGCAGGATCGCTCATCAACCTAATCGAGGGATTCAATCCCGAAGCCAAAGAATTGGTCTTTGCAGGTGCATATACTGAAGCAGCACAGTAGGGCTTTTACAGTTCAGTAACGGATAATCCCAAGCTGGCGAAGCTCCCACGTCGGAGTTACTAGTTTGCACATGTCGGAGGCGAACAAGAGCAGTTGAAAGAAAGACAAGGGTCGGAGAGTACTTTAGCAGTGCCCTGCATAGATGACTCTAGACAAGCGAACAGTCGGTGCCAGGGATCGTCTGAATCAACGTGTCTATGTGCCACTTGGAAAGCTTCAAACTCCGATTTTACAACAAAGGATGCCATTCGCGTAATATTAATTAGTTTGCTCTAACTGTGTAGAAACCACTTCTCCTGAGATATGGGCCACGCTGGTTACCAATGCCGAACAATGAGAAACATCCTCCCTGCGAACATTTGTAAATGAGTTCAAGGCCGATATTGCAGGTACTTGCGTTATTTTCACCAAATTGTAGAGGGACCATTGCTCGTTCAATTTCGCATAATACCGACTGCAAGTTGGCGTACGACATGGTTAAAATGGGAATGGAGAAGCCAACGGAGACAATTGCGACGTTGCAAGCCTCAAATGACTGCGTTAGGTTGCAAACCAGACACTCTTTTCGTCTCGCTAACATATGCACAGCGCTCCTCCATAAAGACGAGACCGTACGATTCAAAGGTCGTGGCAGATGGAATTACAAATGCTCGCTATATGGGCATACTCAAATAGAAAACATAACATAGGAAAAGGAAGAGGAAAGGACAACAAGATTTCGTCGTACATACAAGTTTATATAGAAAAGGGGAACGCTCACACTGGGCTGGGTTCGGCGCTGAATATCTGTATAGCCATAGACACCGCGCGAGTGGGGTTATGTAATGTGCATTCTGATTGGGTAAAAGATTCACTCTCCCGTTAGAAGCAAATCAGCCAATCAGAATGAACCTTCAACGTCTGGGAATAACTTCGAACTGCCAGGCTGCGCTCCAGCATCCTGGGCGCAGAAGCGGATGTTCAGGCTTTCTGGTGAGGGCCTCGCCCGAACCATATCAATATGAGGTCAGCTCATAATACCTGTAGACTTTCCAATCTCGGATCTCGCAAGGAAAGCTCGGAGTTTTGATGTACTCCGTATTACCAGCCAATCTCTCTTATCCGTTTTAATCACAAGGGCCGTCCCTTGTATGCTGTAAACGCTTGCAATGGAAACCATAACAAAGCCCCGTGGTCTGGTGTGTGTTTATCACAAGGCTCCCACTCTCTGTACTGCTGGTACCAGCCATTGAGGTACAAACATACTCTCATACTCTACACCATACCTGAAAGTATCTTCGTGAAACGAATAGTCTTTCATCCGCAGAGTGTTTTGGCCATGTTGCACCCTGCGACTCGCGGGATCACACTTCATAAGAACTCTCTGCCTGCCATTTAGGTTCAACGACGGTAATACGGCAAAATAGCATTTTTGAAATTGGGACTGAGCATAATGAGCATGTCCGCGTTTCTCTATATTGGTGGAAAGCTCGGCGTGATGCTCGCTAAGATAATGCTTTCGGCTTCGAGAAACCAAGGACCGGTGTTGTGATTGATAAACAAAAAGGAGAGAGAGCATCGCGAGTTAGCCAATAACAATAAAACACGCTAACTTTGAAAGGTAAGTGCAGAAATTATATTGCGTATTGCTCTTCATTGGCCCATAGATTACATGTCTTACGAATCGCTTACGCAGTACTCGTACAGTGTGCGACATCAAATGTGCGATCGTCATCGGATAGACGTAACATAGCGTAACAGCGCATACAGCTAGATCCAATATGGCTAATCGATCCATATATATTAGCGCCGATACTGAAAACTCATCGAGGAGATTGGCCAATTAGTGAATAGGAGGTGGTTATCAATATTTTATTGGTCAATCAGATCAGAGGCGTTACCGCTAGTCCGTCAAATGCGGTAAGGTGACGCGGCCGAGACACACTAAGCTCTTTCTGCTTAGAAAACTTCAACCGCCCCTGATCAATCTTCTATAATCCTCACCACTTAGACCAGTCCCCTATTCCGGCCAATGCGCCCCCGGAGTTACCGCCAAATTCACCAGCAGCGTCATGAACATGTGTCCGGCTGAGCCACAGTCTCACGGCAGACCTACCAAGCACACTTCTGTGCTTGGCCACGTCTGCCTAGACGGAGATGCAGAATGCCTAGATGCTTAATCGCTGGCTAAGATCTTCTTTCTTATTTTAGTCTCCAATCGCCTTCATCTGTCCGATTCTACAGCAGTTTCGGATCTGGGCCAGCCAGGCTGAAACTCTGTGTCAGACACGCAGTGTTGCGCTAGATTGGTCTATTCAGACTAGCGAGCGCCCCTTCTCCGTTCGGCATTAGTACGCGGCCAGCCCACGTTGTCCACCCACTTCGAGTCTGCAACTGATCTCATTCACTTTTATTCTTTGTACATTCAGGCGTCTCTACATTTGCTCAGCTGTTGCTATTCATTACATGCTCTTCGGTAGAGCAGTCACTCGCTATCCTTCATGGTGCTTGCCTTTACGATCAAATAAGGTGCGAAGAAAAGCGCTATCGGAAAAAAGGGCGGTCTCTTTTGCGATATTCAAATTACATTGGCCATGATGCCTAACAGATCATGGCGGAGTCTCTCGCTATTATTGTCACTGCTGCTGGCACCAGTGACTCAAGCTATTACAATGGATATTAATAGTCGGCGTATGTAGATTCCTTGGACAATACGCTTATGGATGTGCTCGCGACTGACGATCCTATTCTGATAGAATCCGTTGCCGATGCGGCGAGCCAGGCGGCCTATAGTATGATGAGATGGTATGCCGGTAATGAAACCGGTCAGATTCCAGGAAAACTTATCGATACGTGGTGGGAAGGCGGTGCGATGTTTATGGCGCTGATTCAATACTGGCATTTCACTGGCGACACAACATACAACGATGAAGTGACTGTGGGTATGGAGTTTCAAGCGGGAAATGGCGATTACATGCCGTCGAATTACAGTAATTACATTGTAAGTAATGGCGTTCTGTCGCTCTTGGAGTAAGCCTAATTTCTTTCCGTACAGGGTAACGACGATCAAATGTTCTGGGGTCTTGCTGCCATGACCGCTGCCGAGCTAGCGTACCCAGAAGCCGCCAAAGGATATTCATGGCTTTCACTCGCGCAAGGTGTCTTTAATACTCAAGTGCAACGGTGGGATACATCGGCTTGCGGCGGCGGAATGAGATGGCAGATCTGGAGCTGGGAGGCGGGTTATACGATGAAGAACAGTATTTCGAACGGCGGTCTCTTCCAGTTGTCTGCCAGACTGGCCCGATATACGTATAACGAAACATACGCCGACTGGGCAACTAAGATTTGGAACTGGAGTACCGCTGGCCAGACCCCCCTAGTCGACACCCAGCAGTGGAAAATTGGCGATTCGGTTAGCATGAGCGATAATTGTTCGACGGTGGATCACACAGAATGGTCGTATAATTACGGCACTTATCTAAGTGGAGCTGCATATATGTATAATTATGTGAGTCCTCTATCTACTTGACTGTGTTGGAATTCATGCTCACGCTGCTACATAGACCAACGGATCAGCTGAATGGCTATCGGCTGTAAATGGATTATTGGGTTCGACTTTGAGCAAATTCGCAGGCAGTGACTACGGGAACGTTCTCACCGAAGATTGTGAAACGACTGAGCTCTGCAATCGTAACGAGATTCTCTTCAAGGGGCTTACTGCGGGATGGATGGCCTTTGTCGCTTTGATCGTTCCGTCGACATATAACACTATCATGTCTAGTTTACAAACTTCTGGCGTAGCTGCCGCTGCATCTTGTGTGGGTTACAACAACAACACTTGCGGTGTGAAATGGTACACCAAGAGCTGGGACAATCAAAACGGGCTCGAAGAGCAGATGAGCGCATTGAATATCTTTTGGGCGAATCTTATCATGACGAATAACGCTAGCTTATACGCTCCAGTGACGTCGCGCACAGGAGGAAATAGTTCCAGCAATCCTACAGCTGGAAGCACAGACCCAGTCAGCACTACCAAAAAATTGGCGGCTATCAGTACTGCTGATAAAGCCGGTGCTGGTATATTGACTGCCCTGTTTGCTGCAGTTATTATTGCGGTAGTCTACTGGACGGTGGCAGGCAGTGAATAGTCGCTCGATTTTACTTCTTTCTCACGGTACCTTTGCCGACTTCTTTCTCGATTCCTTGAACGGATACTTTTTTTTGCTTATACTTATAACTACCATTTCATGCGATTGGCGATTTGGCGATGTGATTGATTCTGTTTATGTATTAAGGTGTGGGAGCTGATATTTTCTCGATTTCAATGTATAAATACTCAAAACTGGTTACATTTTGGATAGACTAACATACTTTATTCATAACAATCTGTCCATTATGTGTCGATACCCTGGTAGCAATCAATAAATAGGAACAACCTTCAGTACTTGGGTGGTATCTATCTTACTTCCGTATATTCCCCGCCCCTCCAATCCCAAATCCGACGTATCGCACCTGGTCAACCACCGGCTTACAAGTCTCGGATAATAAAGCCCGCTGTCCTTGCTCATCATCGCAGATTTCCCCCTTAAATATGAATCTGCGCCAAGAAGAGGGCGAAGTCGGCCAGCGAAAGCCAAGCATTTTATTTCCCGACCGGTGGCTAGATCACTGAATAACGAATCTCACTAATGATGATCAGAGTGGGAACAAAAAAGGCTTAGCAATGCTTGGCTTCCCCGGATTTTGAAGAAAAGACTTACCTTGTACAAAATGTCGACAAGAGAGTTATCTGCATAATCATTTGCAGCAGGACGAGGTCTGGCCATACAACCTATTTTATATTCTACTGTCGATCTTTTGGTTACGCAAATCATGAGGTCGCTTCTATACCTAGGGATGGACAGATACGTCTACTGCTGCTTGTACGTGACACGGACAGTGTCTGGACAACACCACAATTACCTGTGGGTGTACTTCACATGCTTGAGTTTCTACTAAGGGAACGGCATTCCGTGGTCAGACAATAACCTGGGGCCACCACCAATATCTCACATGGATCATCGAATTCAAACCAGGTTCGTCGAGAATTTTTTTCCCCCCGTGCAAACCTGCAAATCGTCAACATGGGCAGAGATAAGAATTGAGATTGTCATTGGTTGTTTTTCTTGGCTGAGGCTTTGGCTAAGCTTCGGGGATTGGGTTGGCGTCTACTAGACTCACGCTACGTACATATAAGCATCAGGTCTGTTTAGCTGAGGAATTCCCGCATATTCACGTCGGACAGGGTATGGGTGATATGTGGTAAATGCGTTTGTAATGGTCTGAATCACTGGCTGATATATGGGCTTATCTATTCTGCAGCAGACTGATCTTCGATCAGGTATGTTTCCATCTCGACATTTAGATTCATTACAAATAGCACTGATACTTGATCCAGAACAGAAACGATCAAGTCCATCACTAGGTGTACGAACTCATTGCCGATAAATCAGCCACAATAGATAGCTCTCTGAGCTATGACTGGCTTATCATGAACTCCTCGGAGTTGACTCTGAATACCCCATGCCATCCACTCTCCAGGCGAGAATGACACATGGCGACTATATCTAGAGAATCTGTGCTCGTGATGTCATTGGTTCCTCGACCTTGAACGGTCGCGGTCTTATCTTTGTCGTCTAAGCCTGCTGGAAATGGAGTAGTCAGGGCGCATCATGGGGTCTCAGACGCTCAAGGATGAACTCAAATGTACATAGCTGAGAATGCCATGCCATGCCATGCCATGCGCACGTTGCATGTCGCTAGTTGTATTCAGGCCAACTGTGGGGTGACAGCTTCGATTGAGGCCCGATTCAGATGGCTGTTAAGGGGCCAGGGTATAAAATGACCACTCATCCAACCTGGGTAGGAGGAAATCTTTGTTTTGTCATCTGAATCTGCAGTGCTTTCGACTACTCTCTATCGATCGACCATTTATACCGAGGGTGCAGCATGTCGTCAGATTTGACAAATCCTGCTCCGGCGTACGTCGCGTCTTGATGATAACCCATATAAAAACCACTACTAATAAACATCAGTTGGCTCGACAAGGGCGATCAAGCATGGCAATTGACTGCAGGGACACTGGTTGCACTGCAATCCATCCCCGGCCTCGCTATTCTCTATGCCGGGTTTGTGAAGAAGTGAGTTCTGTCTGACCTTGCACAAGGCAGAAACTAATTGGTCTAGAAAATGGGCTATCAATTCCGCATTCATGGTGTGTCCGTCCCCAAATACCCCTGAATAAGCTCAACCAACACCTAATGAACAGGTCTTTTACGCTTTCTCAGCTACATTAATCTGCTGGGTAATATGGGCCTACAAAATGGGCTTTGGCAAGCAATGGGGGAATTTCCCCCTCGTCGGCACCCCAGGCCCAGTCTTGACGATGCAACAAAATCTAGCTCAAACAGAATTACCAGCTGCAGGTCTATCAACCAATTTCAACTTATCGACCATGATATATTTCCAATTTGTGTTTGCAGCGATCACGGTGATTATACTTGGGGGATCGCTGTTGGGTCGGATTAATATTTTGGCTTGGATGGTTTTTGTGCCGCTTTGGATTACGTTTAGTTATACTGTCGGTGCTTTTAGGTGAGTTCGTTACACGCCTCAATATGTATGAGTAGGCTGATGATGTATAGTATCTGGGGAGGAGGATTTTTGTATAAAATGGGGGTGCTGGACTATTCGGGCGGATATGTTATTCATTTGAGTTCTGGCACTGCCGGTATGTTTGTACTTGAACCTCCTGGGAATATCATCACACTGAACTACTGCAGGATTCACGGCTGCATACTGGCTCGGTCCGCGTCTACAAAGAGACCGAGACTCATTCTACCCCAACAACATTCTCCTCATGCTGGTCGGCGCCGGTATTCTCTGGGTGTGCTGGAACGGCTTCAACGGAGGAGATCCTTACGCTGCTAGTCCTGACGCCGGTGTCGCCGTACTCAACACAAACATCTGCACTGCCATGAGTCTTTTGGTATGGACCATGCTCGACTACATCTTTTTCAAGAAACCGTCCGTCATTGGCGCTGTGCAGGGCGAGATTACGGGATTGGTGGCCATCACGCCCGCTGCTGGGTTTGTGACTGGCTGGGGTGCTATTGTTATCGGGGCTTGTTCTGGGTCTATTCCTTGGATTTCGATGAATATTCTCGGACGACAGAAATGGATGAAGCAGGTGGATGACGTTAGTAAGTTTCTGTCCCCAACCCGGAGGAAGGAGAGAAAAGAAAAAGAAGAAAGAGAAAAGAAAAAGAAGAAAGAGAAAAAAAAAATCAATATTGATAATGTTTTAGTGGGCACTGTACACACTCACATGGTCGCCGGGTTTACTGGTGGCTTTCTAACGGGCATATTCGCAACAATCGACGGGTGCGCGGCATTTGGCCTGACGAACCCCGGCGGCGCCATAGAAGGGAACGGAAGACAAGTATGGTTACAAATCGTAGGCGCACTATTCATCATCGGGCTCAATCTGTTCATGACCAGCGTGATTTGTCTGTTTATCAAATACGTCCTGCGGATTCCTCTGCGTATGTCAGACGAACATCTCATGGTTGGTGACGATGCTGTTCACGGCGAAGAGGCGTATGCTCTGTTCTTTGAAGGGGAGCGGAGTCATCTTAGTCTGCATGGGGCTGGGCTGGAGAGTGGCCAGGTTACAGAGGGAGGCAGGGTGGCCGTTACCAGCCCTACGAGTGGGACGGTTAGCCCTCAGCATTCGGCTAGGGATAAGGAGGAGGTTAAGATTGATTAAACCATATCGTCATTGATCGCTAATAATATATATATAAAAGGAAAAGCAAAAGCAAAAGCAAAGAAAAAATAAGTACAAGAATTGAATTATCATCACACATAAGTTACGGCATATAAGCTAGGCAATCCTCATGGCAGCCTCGGCCAACCTCACGCTCTCCATGGTCTGACTCTTGACCACACTCACCAAGAAATTCTCCCCATTGACGCCAACCGCATGCACAATCACGTTGGCGCCAAATCCGCAATCTCGCTGGTCAGGCCCCGCTTCATCGTACTGCGCATAGCTCTTCGTATCGATCCCGTCCGCCGGGTTGAGGAGCACCCCCTTGGCATACTCCCGGGCGGCGTTGTACGTGGTAAACGTGCCGTCAATATTAGTTTCGCGGTACTGCTCATCGTCGTAGTGCGTCTTGACCTGAACAACATAGTACAATTCCGTCGAGATGCGTTGATCGTGTTCTTCAACAATATAATTCCACAATTTGCCGGCTGTGTTACCATCCCCATCCCCAAGGACGGAATTAAGAATCTGCACGGAAAACGTCGTCCCGTCGGGAGCGGTGGCAGAAATCATTTTCCCATCGTCCCTGTCCTTGAGGATACTGTACTCTGAGAACCACTCCTTTTCATACCCGGCGTCGAACAGACAGCTGTACGCAGCTGTCTTGGCAGCTGCGAGAGACGTGTACGAGCCCGTAACCCTAAGTTTCTGGATGACCGCATTGGGGTCCTTTTGGAGGTGGTAGGATAATAAGAGGACGTGATAGAGTTGGGGGATGCCGCTGGGCTCTGGGTGGATTGTGTCTTTGGACATGTTCAAGGGCTTTTATGTTCTTCCGAGGATGGATGAATTGAATATTTAAAGGTGGTTTCTTGATCTTAGTCTAGTCGTTGATGTCATTCAGGTATCAATGTTTGTTTATTTGCTTATATGCGCTTATATACGTCTGAGGAGAGTGTTCGTATTCAGCATATTCAACACCATGCAATTGTGCAATTGTATGCGATTGCAATTGCGTGATGGATTCCATCCATCCGCGCCCATCAGCTGATGGGCGCCAACGTCCATCTTGGAATCTTGGAAGCGAGGAGCTTATTTTCACTTCACGATCCCCAATAGAGAAGGGTGCATAATACGGCGAGTTCCGATGTCTGACAGCTGACAGATCGAGATATGGGGGATAAATATAATCCAAGACTCGCCAATAGAATGGATAAAAATAAATTCCGAGCGTTCGGTGCCGGACTGGAGATCGCTCGCTGTTTATTCGATCGCTGGCCGAGCCCCGACAGAGGAGATCTCTCGGGGGCAGCTCGGATTTAGCTGCTCGCCGAGTTATGCCCGCTATATATACACGCACTAGACGACATCCAGACAAGCGCCGGCAAAACATTAAAAACGTGAAGAGACCAATTGGCTAGAGATTCATGGCAGTTCCTCGGCCAGAACCCGGCGCGGGTCAATACAATGTGCATTTCTGACGTCAACCACATCGGTTTTGCATCGGCGTGCTCTCGGCATGCACTTTTCTAATACGATAACGACTTCAGGATACACAGTATAAAGAGACGCGGCACCTCAGGATGGTGGAGCTGTTGACAGCACGGACGTTTACACATCTCCTACTTCATCATCATCATCATCATCTTCATCATCTTCATCATCTTCATCATCATCGTCATCATCGTCATCATCGTCATCATCTTCGTCTTCATCGTCATCGTCATCATCTTAGCAGATAAATAAACAAACACCATGTCAGCGTATTTCCAATTCGATCTCAACAATCTCAACATGGCCAACGACGACTTTCTCCTGTACGGCGACGAGGCCAATGCACTCAGCGTGAACAAGACACCCACCGACCAGATGAATGATCTGTTATGGAATTTCGATTACAATAATTTCGCGGTCGATGATACCGACGGCGAACTGTTCAATAACAATGTGTACAACATGTCTATTGAGGTATGTTCTTTCATTCCACCTCAAATCAATCAAATTAATTATACCGTATTAATCGTGTACATTGTATATAGGACAACCAAATCCAATCCGACAGTCAATGGCAGCAACTCTTATCCAGTCCCGCATCAACCTCCCCTTCCTTGACCGACGGCGCCAGCCCACGCAGCAGAAGCACCAGCCAAGTCCCCGATGAGCTCCCCGCAGTCGTCACAAAGCCCAGAACCACAAAACGCAAGCGCAGCCCCGTGGTCAACAAAGAAGCACACAACAAAGTCGAGAAACGATATCGATCGAATATCAATGCCAAATTCGCTGCGCTCAATGATATTCTCCCTGTTTCAGACGCGGTGCAGAGTCTGCTGGATAGACAATTCGGCGATGAGCCGGCGCAACAGCATCGCAATAAAGGCGAAGTCCTCAGCGAAGCGATGCGATATATCAAACAACTCGAAGAAAGGAGCCGTCTGTTGGAAAGCGAGGTCCAGATTCTCAAAGACAATCTTTTGCCTCGGCGGAGAAGAGTTGCGCCTCTATGAGAGAGCCTCCGATGTGAATAAAAGCGCTGCTTAGGGCGGATATTTGTTTGATATAGCGTTCAGCGATTGATGGATTACGATAATATGGGTTCGGCGTTGAGGCATATTGATTTAGCAGAGCATAGCAATATACTAATTTTCTATTCACCATGCCTAAAGTAAACTAAACAACAGGGTCCGCGATAAGTGCCCCAACCCTAGCCCTAATCTAAATCTACGGTCTAGATCTTTCTACCCACTTTAATCCAGATCTTATCAATAATCCCGCAACTCCGCGACTCCACCGAGATATCTCCGCCGCACTTGTGAACGAATAGATGACTAATAATAATACGTCAATGCTTTTATGCAAGCAACGATAGTAATGATATGTACACATCCGGAGACGTTTATATGTGGTGGTGGTATCTCCGCATAGAAATTCTTTTTTTCTGTCGAATATACTCGGATAAATTAGTAATATTCTGTCAAATAATGTCGATATTCTCCGCTTGTCGAGAATATAAATTGCAAGGATCTAAGGGAGATGGCTTCAGTTGGACTTGACTAACTGACTTTCCTCAACACGTTGTGAACCTAGTGGAAATCACCAGGACAGCAGAATGGCTTCGAATCCTCCAGGACAGTGCTGCGTAGCCAGCTTTCAACATGACGGAGTTCCCAGAGGAGAAATAGGAAAGATCGATCAGAGTACGTAAATATCCCGCTGATAAGAAGGAGGCCGCCTCCTTCTACCGTGATAAGCGTACTAACCACATAATAAATAGCATCTACATATTTTACCTACCCCGACACCCACACAGACGCAACAAAATCTTCAGACACGGCAATAATTTTCATTACCGATATTCTAGGAATCTATATCAACTCGAAATTACAAGCCGACTTGTTTGCGCAATCCCTCAAATGCCCCGTTATCATGCCGGATCTTTTCCATGGAGACGCTATTCCCGCCGATGCATTCGAAAAGGGTCCTGTTGATCTGAAACCGTGGTTAGAGAAGCATTCAGTAGAGACAGTTGATCCCGTCATTGAAAGAACGATCAAGTATTTGAGAGAAGAGAAAGGAGTCCAGAGAATTGGTGCGGTTGGGTATTGTTTTGGTGGGAAGGTAAGTTCTCGAGTTTTAACATCCTGTTTCAGCGCGCTAAGTGTATCCTATAGTATGTGGTTCGCTTCTTAGCAGATCGTAGCCCGGCCGTTGATACGGGATACATTGCTCACCCTTCGTTTATCGCCGACGATGAACTGGCCGCCATTCAGAAACCATTGGCGATTACCGCGAGCGGTACCTATTCCCTATCATAGAAGATGGCAGGGTGCAGAGTAGCTAATGAACTGTAGAAACCGACAGCATCTTTACTCGAGAACTACGATTCAAGTCCGAGGATATTCTGTCGAGAACCGGTCAGCCATATCAGATTACACTGTTTAGTGGTGTTTCCCATGGATTTGCTGTTAAGAGAGAACTGGCGAATCGACATCAGAATTGGTGCAAGGAGCAGGCTTTTGAGCAGGCTGTGTCTTGGTTTAGGGAGTATTTTTCTAATTAACATCTAGCTATTAATGCAGGGGTGCTTCTTAGGGCTACTGGGTCTTGACATGTTAAATAAATCACCTATCAGTTTCACTCATTAACTTAAGACACAAGGGGAAAGCAGGCGCGTAATGGGCCGGAGCTTAGAGCCTCTGCATGCTAGTAAGATCGGCAAACGCCGCTGTGGAGCAGCAATTTTAGAGGCCTGTCAAAACCTCTCCCTGCCTGGCTACTACACTTGAACTCCATGTTCCCACTTCGAAGTTCACTGTCGCTTTTCAAAGTCCGCCGCTGCGACACGAAAGACCAGCCTGATCAGGAATATAAATGGAATGACTTGAATGACCTCCGCCCGAATCGACATTCACAAAACCGACGATTATTGAATATTCACCATGGCTTCAAACTTGATCAAAATGCCAAAATGTATGGATTATGATGATCTTGCATGGGAGATGTGAGAATTTATTTGAACCGTGGAAGAACAAAATTTTCGATTGGGAAGTCCTTCGAGAAATCGGAGCAACTAGAGATAAGCATCGGGGAGGAGTCCCTGATGAACTTTTTGCTCCTAAAAGAGGAACCTTTAATACTTGGATTCGGATGAAATTCAAAGACGGGGGTTCAGCGGTAATGAGGTTTCCATGCCCTGGCGCTTCGGTATTCCCAGAAGAAAAAGTCAAGCGTGAAATAGCTGTGATGCGGTTCCTTGAACATTTTACCAACATTCGTGTGCCTCACATTTTACACTCTGGAATGGCTGCGGGAAGTCCATGTGGCCTAGGGCCATTTATTATCATGGAATATATTGATCATGACTATGACTTCATTGATGCTCTTAATATACCTGGTCGTTGGCGCCAAGAGAGACCACTCATGAACCCGGATATTTCATCAGAAAGACTCAATCTGGTTTATCGTCAAATGGCCGATATTTTACTACAGTTATCTGATCATTGTACATCTATAAATTCGAGCATTCTCTCGCTGTTTTTACTCAACCTCATTTCATTTCCTCTTTTTCTTTCCGTCGCGGTGGCAGTTTTGCCTCATCGACGATTTTCAATTGCTCCACGCGATCGGCCACCGTGCAATCTCAACCTGCAACGGCGACCGGTGATTAGCAGCTCTGCTCTCGTCAACCCGCTTTTCATGCAGTGTCTTCGTTTACCATCGTTCAGCTGCTGAACTTGACGCCCACACTAGAATCCATGCTTTCTCGTAGGTCTCTTCTGACAATCTCAGACCCTTGTCTCAAAAAGCGCTCACCATATGGCCGGCTCACGGAATTTCATCGGCCCTTCAGTGTCGAACAGCGCTGGTCTCCTCAACTTGACCTCTTTTTTCACCTTGATTTTCCCCTTCATGCCAACACCTCACTGACCGTGCAGTTGCTTTGAATCCGGTTTTGGCCGGATTTTACCTTGTCTCATGATTACTGCCCAAACACCCCACTTCCAGCCGGGCTGGCTGGATGCTTCCAAGTGGACGATGTCGCCCTGTCTGTCGATAGTCTCGCGACGCGGTACTGACGTGGAAGCAATCTACATGCTGATTGGACTGTGGGCCAAGTGCTCCGTCATGCCAGCCTAGCTTGCACTAAAATTGAGACCTGCGTGTTCGAAGCGTCGCCGGTTGTACGTGCGTGAGTAAAAAGGCATGGTGCGTTAGTACAGCGAGCAGGGGCCTGAGCTGGTGTTGGCAGCAAATGGGATTGCATAGTCGTGATGGTACTTGTTTCGCGCGTGAAGCTATTTTGCGCAGCCCCTTGATAACTAAGCGCCTGCATCTAGACGGTCATGGAAAAAACTTCAACGCATAGCAAATGGGCTATTTCAGGAGTCTAAATATAGGTAGATTTTCTTTATGCGCGAGGCCTAGTCAACTACAACTTAACAGCACAACATAACGCAATTCCATTATGTGGAGTATGCCGCGCTAACTATGACTCAGATAGTGATCCTGGTCTAGCTATCATGCCTACAGACCTACAATTCTTTATTGATTTCGAAAAAAGAGATCGCCGAGATCGGAGACGTGCAGCTACAAGGAGCGGACTTATGCCCCAGAGAACAGTGCAGAATGGGGAGCAATATACACGTGCTGGCGGAATTTATAAGCCAATCGAGATCAAAAAATACCTGCATCCTGGAATTCCAACAATAGCGGAGTTTATCGCACCTTATCTGCAGCCCAAGGAATGGAACGGAGCTCCACTTGCAATGCTTCGACGATGTTTCTCACTTCTCGGAAATCCGCGATGTGGTTTCCTAGAACAGCGCAACAAATTACAAGAACTCTACAGTCTATACTTCGGCGCCGTCGTTCAAGATGATACCGAGGACAGCAATGACCCGAGCGACCACGATGAAGCAATTTCAGGAACTACTCGACATGAGAAACGAAAAAGATCTCACGGCGAAGGTTCACATGATGATTATAGGCCATCGGGCAAAAAAGCACGTTCAGAGACTACTGGTACTAGAAAATCTCAAGATGCAGAAAGAGAGGCTAAGCATTACACGTCATGGTGCTGGGAATTTGGACCCGAGTACTCGACAGCTGAAGTGGTGGAACGTTTCGCTCCTCTGGTGTTCCCTCAGAAGAAAACCAATTGCGCATCTTGAAAGCGAGAGACGATGCTTGCTAGTTCTACGACCAAGCCGTAGATATTCATTATATCAATACCTATCCTTGATACAGCCGCCTTTCACTCAACATCAATGACTTCCCTTTCAGTCGCAACTTCGATCAGATGCTGCACTTCGAGAAAAGGTTATTTGAAAGATTCTACAACCGCTACCATCATTCCCAACGAGGGCCCCTTGAATACAGATTCTGGGTTATGGTTTCTCATGTACGTCCTCTGTGTCCACAGAGAAGCGGACAGGTCGGCTGCTCAAATGTAGACTTCTTGCAGTTCTTCTTTACACTTGCTCCACTCACTGTCCTTCAAATCCGTACAGAGTGATCGTACAGGACCTTGAAGGAAGTCTTGTGCTCGTTTTATGCTTACCCGTTTTCTCATATCTCGCGTCTTAGAGGTAAGGCTGGACTCTGAGCCGGACTTCGGAATTGCGTTCAAGAGTCAAAGGGTGTCAGAGCGCCAAACATGCGCTTGTGCTTCATTCACTGTTTAAAAAAAGAGAAAAGAAAGTAAGCAACGTTCCGCTAATCTAGGGGTTGAAATCTAAGGAATGGGAGGGGGGACCTTTGCATTTCGTTGTAAAGTGCAACAAGCTGAGTGCCAAATGGTGAACGAAATTGCTCCTCGTTCTCATATTCTGCTCTAGCTTCGCGAATTCTTCTCTCACGCGGTGATCCTCTTTTGGCATCCACGTTCCTTAATGCACGAAATGCTCCTTCCTGGGCGGCTCGAAGCTGTTGCTGTAGGAACTGATAACCGTCGTTATATAACTTTAGTTGGCCCTGCAAACGATCTATCTCTTCCTCCAGTTCAGCTATTCTGATAGCGGAGCCTTCATTTATTGTGGCATTCTCGTGCATGTCAGATTTTGGTATAGACTGTCTGTCTTCCAGTTCATGGGCTGAGTCAAATTCCCTTACACCGAGACCCTGCAATGCTTTTTCAACATCAATACTCTTTCCACCATTCTTTTTTAAGGAACCTTGCACCTCCCCTGTTGCCCTGGGTTTGTCATCATTTGCGCTTTTCGGAATCCATCTCTTTCCCGGCTGATTTTCTTGATGGCCGACACTGGTGTCGAGTAACTCGAATTTCCGAGTGTAAGACGTCTAAATCTTTTCGAAATGTAGTCGTGGCATTGTGGAAGGCAGCAAAGTTCTTAACCCTAAGTACTATTGTCACAATCACTGCTTCAAATAGATAGATTATCACTTACTAAATCCTTTATATGATAACGTGTTTCACGGGTAAGCGGCGCACCCGGGTAAGTGGCACACCACATCAAAATTCCATCCGGATTTCTAGCAACAACTTTCCGCAGAACCAACAGCATTAAAAAATGGTTAAATCGCGTACAAAAAATGATCCTAGCTATGAAGGGAAGCTTTCTCTTGCTATTGATGCGCTAAATAACGAAAAAATCACGAAATTACGCGACGCCGCACGCACTTTTGACGTATCTTTAACAACACTGCGAAGGCGCCTGAAGGGCTCAGTTCCAGCGCATAATGCCAGTATTACACGCAGAAAGATGACCCCTACAGAAGAAGCTGTACTCCGGGGTTGGGTCTTCTCACTAGAGCGCCGTGGCGTTCCGCCTAGGCAGCATATGCTCCATGAAATGGCAAATATTTTGCTAGCTCAAAGAGATCCTACCAAAATACCTGAGAAGGTTGGTAAGAATTAGGTAACAACCTTTCTTAAGCGACAACCGGATCTCAAGGCTAAATTCGCACGCCGATTATCCTATTCTAGAGCTCTTTGTGAAGATCCAGTCGTTATTGGTGGCTTTTTTGAGGAGATTAAGCAGCTCAAAGAGGAATATGGGATTGCCGATGAAGATATATACAACTTTGACGAGACAGGGTTCGCCATGGGGATCTCTTCTACAGCAAAAGTTATATGCAGCTCAGATCGTTCAGGAAAACCTAGCCTCATTCAGCCAGGAAATCGTGAATGGGTTACTATTGTTGAGTGCGTTGGAAGCACCGGCACTGTGGTGCCTCCCCTGATTATATTCAAATCCGGCACCAACAGAGCTGAGTGTTATACAAGCCCAAAGCTTCCCCCTGATTGGTCAATTACGCACTCTCCAAATGGCTGGACATCTGATGAAATCGGCTTACAGTGGCTAGAAAGGATATTTGAGCCAAAACGAGCCTCTCACAGTTGGTACCTATCGGCTTTTGATACTTGATGGCCATAGCAGCCATTTAACACCGGGATTTGATCAGGCATGTAAAAATAATAATATTATTGCATGTTGCATGCCTCCTCATTCATCTCATCTTCTTCAGCCTCTAGATGTAGGGGTGTTTTCAGTGTTGAAGCGCTTGTACGGGGCCGCCGTTGAGAGCCGGATTCGGATTGGGATTTACCATGTTGATAAGCTGGATTTCTTAGATATGCTTTACAGCGTACGGATCCAAACTTATACCACACAAAATATTAAGAGCGGCTTTTCACACACTGGGATTGTGCCATATAATCCACAAAAAGTCCTATCTCAGTTGCAAATTGCTGTCCGGGAGGCTACTCCAGCCTCAATTCGCCCTAGCACGTCAAGCAGCAGCACCTGGAGCCCAAAAACGCCTTACAATGCCCGTACGCTAGAAAAACAGGCCAAATCTGTCAAGAGATCTCTCAATATGGGAGATTTAGACAGCAATTCGCCATCGTGTCCGGCTTTTAACCAGTTGATCAAGGGATCCCTTGTAGTGATGCACCAAGCTGCCATTTTAGCTAGGGAGAACCATAACCTACGCGAAGCAAATGATATTTTACAGAAGCGCCGCACTCGCCGTACAAAAGCCCTACAAGCCGATGGTATTTTGACAGTCGCTGAAGGCCGAGAGCTTGCTCAGGAGCTTCCTGAAGAGGCTCAACCCCCTCCTCCACCCAACGGGAGCGCGCCTTTGCAGCCAGCTCAACGGGCCCTACCAAGGTGTAGTAATTGCTGGGAAATAGGGCATAAGCGCAATCGCTGTCCAAATATATCTACATAGGTAAATATTAATTTATTCACTGTTTGCATATAAATTGTACGAGTTCTTTGAACCAAGTGGGATGCGGCTGTGCCACTTACCCGGGTGCGCCGTTTACCCGTGAAACACGTTATCGTTTAGTGCTCGCCTTCGCTTAGTCATCGCTCTAGTAAACCAACGTTCCGACACAGGGATATAGGGTCATTGGATAGCTTCATGTTCCTACCCTTTCCGTTTTCTTCCCCATGCTTAGTTTTCTTGTAGTTAGCTTCCAATTCATATTGTTTGAGCCCTCACATGATCTACAATATGATATATCATATCTGACGTTTTATGAAACGTGAGGCATACTGTTCGTAGGCCTCTGATTAGCTGAAAATAGGGGAATGACCTGTCTCCGGGTTGTTCAAATGTCCTTGTTTTCTTCGTGGTAAATATCACGATATTCTAACATATCAATTATCGATAACGATTATTTATCGGCACCTTATAGATTAATCGATGACAAGCCCGGTACACAGATCACTCTAGGCTAGTTAACACAGTTACTTCTCTCTTATTATCTCTTTGATATATTACGATACTTCGTCTTCGTGACACTCTTGTTAGCAGAATACCACCGAACCTTAATTCAGTGAGAAGTTTACTCTGATCTGACTACCCGACAACCAAGGTTTACGACAAGATCAAGGGTTTAAGAAAACCAATAGCTGTATTTAGCTACCCAAAAATGATAGCAATCTGGCCTAATACATCAAGTAAAACAGTGTTGAATCAATTACTGTCTGACTGGCATTTATTGGGAATTGCTTCGGATATTGTTGATAATGGATTTCCAACTAGACACCTAATCGACTCGTACTATATTAATATACTAAATGAACAGCTTGGATTCTACATCTTACTCACTTAACGGTATTAGAACCCAGAGTGGTAGCGTGCACCCGGACAAGCGCAAGTACTTCCAGAGCAAATGGCTCCACGTATACACTATTAGAGATTATTCAATCAGTATTTGAAATTGAGGCAAGAAAGGAAGATATAGTGAAAGATAATAGAGCTAAACCTACTGCATTACCACATGATCCACAGTTTGAAGGATCAGAGCTTAGGTCAGTGCAAGTACCATTGCATGCTGTTTGCCCAGTTGGACAAGAACAAGTACCCCCAGAGCAGATATCACCACTTGGACACTATCAAGATGTAATCAGTACTCAATAGAACTAAAAAATCAGAAAGAAAATAAAACAGGATATATGATTGCGCTTACTGCATTGCCACATGATCCACAGTTTAAAGGATCAGAGCTTAGGTCGGTACAAGTGCCATTGCATGCTGTTTGCCCAGTTGGACAAGAATTGCAGATACCATTAGAGCAAATAGTACCGTTTGGACACTATGACAGGTATAAAATCAGTACCTGTTCATGAAATAAGAAATATAAAGAAAAATAGAAGAGAAAGTAGCAGGATTATTAACTTACTGCATTTCCGCAAAATCCACAGTTTAGAGGATCTGAGTGGACATTGGTGCAATTTCCATTACAGCAGACTCCACTTGGACACTAATAAACATACAGTTAGTAATCTTAACCAACATGAGAGAACAGAGACAATAAAGCAGCAGGGAAAACCTACTACATTACCACACCTCCCACAATTGAAAGGACAGGTATTCAAATATCGGCAACTTCCACCGCAACAAGCATCAAAACTCGGGCACTATCAAGAGACATATTCAGTACTCAATAGGATAAAAAAATCAGAAAGAAAATGAAAAAGGATATATGATTGAACTTACTGCATTATCACATGATCCACAGTTTGAAGGATCAGAGCTTAGGTCAGTACAAGTACCATTGCATGCTGTTTGCCCAGTTGGGCAAGAACAAGTACCCCCAGAGCAGATATCACCACTTGGACACTATCAAGATGTAATCAGTACTCAATAGAACTAAAAAATCAGAAAGAAAATAAAACAGGATATATGATTGCACTTACTGCATTGCCACATGATCCACAGTTTAAAGGATCAGAGCTTAGATCAGCGCAAGTACCATTGCATGCTGTTTGCCCAGTTGGGCAAGAACAAGTACCCCCAGAGCAGATATCACCACCTGGACACTATCAAGACATAATCAGTACTCAATAGAACTAAAAAATCAGAAAGAAAATAAAATAGGATATATGATTGCACTTACTGCATTGCCACATGATCCACAGTTTAAAGGATCAGAGCTTAGATCAGCGCAAGTGCCATTGCATGCTGTTTGCCCAGTTGGACAAGAACAAGTACCCCCAGAGCAGATATTACCACTTGGACACTATTAAGACATAATCAGTACTCAACAGGATTAAAAAATCAGAAAGAAAATAAAACAGGATATATGATTGCACTTACTGCATTGCCACATGATCCACAGTTTGAAGGATCAGAGGTTAAATCAGTACAAGTACCATTGCATGCTGTTTGCCCAGTTGGACAAGAATTGCAGGTGCCACTAGAGCAGATATCACCACTTGGACACTATCAAGATGTAATTAGTACTTCGTAGGATAAAAAACAAAGAAAGAAAATAAAGAAAAGATATATAATTAAACTTACTACATTACCACATGATCCACAGTTTGAAGGATCAGAGCTTAGGCTAGTGCAAGTGCCATTGCAAGCTGTTTGCCCAATTGGACAAGAATTGCAGGTACCATTAGAGCAAATAGTACCAGTTAGACACTATCAGATAATAGAATATTGAGTAAATAATGTGGCATGAGAATTTAGCAAAACTTAGAACAGGATAAGTGTGTATCTTACAGTTCTGTGACAAACTCCACAATTTTGATAGTCTGTAAGCAGATTGACACAGGCCCCACTACAGCAGGTTTCGCCAACTGGGCACTATTAAACAGCGTAGAATTAGTATTAGACAATATTATAACAAAATAACAGTAGACTGATTCGACAGAACTTACAATTCCCGTGCAAGTACAGTTAACTGGGTCAAATTCAGATAGACACTATAGACGCTGGGATCAGCAATCAAGGATTTCACAGAAGAGTAGCTATAGGCCGAACATACAAGTGTAGCATTGCGAACGCTTCTCACCTTTACATTCCCTTTCACTCCAGCATAGGCAGCACACATAACACCTACTATGAAGTCAGGACTCAAGTCTATATTGTATAAAATAATATATTCGACTCACTGTAAAAAAGGATAATAAAGGCTGAGCTTCTGACCATGTTGAAATAATAATATAATGACAACGACAGCAATGTTTATGATGTGATTTTGATGTCTGATATGTCACTTGGATCTGTTATGAATCGATAATGGCGTGATTTCTACAGATATTTATAGCAGTAGTTAGTATACTGAAAAATGAGCATCATCTCATATTAGTCTTGAGTTGAAATGCTCGATGTCACATAACAAGTAAGACTGCAACTATGCGTTACATGTCTACCAGTGAGTTTTGATATGTAGGATGCTTGTGGAACTAATCATACTGTGTTGCCATATATTACCCCTAATCCCGGTTGGGTTACTTCTCATCACCTACTAGACTGACCAATTTGAATTATCGATATGCATTAACTATCAGATTCAAGATACCTATTTCGGTTCTACGCTGGTAAAATAGACAGACCGTTCTTTTCTATTAATTTATTTGGTTTTTTTGTCTTGTTCGGTTGAGAGTCATGTTATACAAGCAAAGAAAATTCCCTATATTATAAGAATCAGACTTCTCTGAGGCACAGGAGGCTATACCAATAGAACCATCTTGCAACTGATTTAGTCAAGTAATGGATTTTTTGGTTGGTCAAGTGATAGTTAAGATAATCTAGCACAATTCGTGCACAGTGTAACTCCTACGGGGCATTCTAGCAGCTAAGTGCCACACACTGGGTTCCTTTAAGACTAAAGTATAAATCCATAGATGATAAGTGTTACAGCCGCTCATAATTCGACTCAATGATAGTGATATTCTGTTGGTTTAGCATCAATCAGTCCGTATTATATCGAAAAGAACTAAGGATATTCTACTAATGGAGAAAAAGTAATAAAAAGAATGAAGTATTGCTATTATACTGAGATCGGTTGATGTGATGGTCCTGAATGCGGACATACTATGGCTTCACTCTTGTAGACTTCGATTGACAACTCTAATTGATGATTTCTTTAGGAGTTATCTACACGGTATATGGCTATCTTGTGATGCGCACCCATCTATGTCATATCCAGAAATCATAACACTTATTCCCAAAACTAAACTCAATGAGTATCTCAGTTTAACCACAGTGTCACAAAATGAGGCCAGAGCTATAAATGATAACACAGGGTATGATACTACAGTATACAGTGACACAAATTGAGACAGTGATACAATATTAATAGATTGATCTAAAATGTTACCGCTACTAGCAGTATCTATGTTTACCCCAAAGTTTAGAAGTTTAGATATTTGATGTTGGGCTTTTGACCAACTAGACCAAAAAGCTGCGCGCATACTAGATGATCTAGTATGGATGTAAATAGCTGGCAAAGGTGATATGTGAGGTGAGGTGATATTCCCAACATTTGATGATCTAAACAGAGGAAGGAAATAGCAGATATTACAGCGCAGACTAGATTTTGCAGACCATATGTGCTGTCTTCCCAGACCTGGTATGCCTGAGCATCGCAGTTTAGATGTTGGGATGTGAATGTGATAGTGGGCACTGTAGTAGTAGTAGTTGTTGTTGTAGTTGTAGTAAATTCATTACGCCCGGAGGCACCAAGCCTAAAGGGCTCCAATACGCTATTTGCCCTCCATTGCATACATTATGGTCACAGTCTCATTTCAAGAGGAAAAGCTGTATCAGCTGCAAAAACCCCCCTAGCCTATATGTTATGTTGGGATTCTGCCCTTAGATAGTCAGCACCGCCTACCAGATGTAGTTAGCGCGCTGGTAGCTAGATATCTCCGCTCCTAGGAACCTAGGTTCCTAGAGAGACACACACAACAGAGTCAGTTTTCCTGCTTCAAGCACAAGATGTTATGTCTTGGACATTCCCTTCTTGTCATTGTAGTTATATTCCCCCAAAACGTAATAACCCCTCCCTCTGTGGCCGGATTCCCCGCGCATCCATTCTCGGTGTAGTTCCATGAACCTCTTCCCTTAGTAGCAATTTACCAAGAGTACTTCTCAAAATAGCGCTTGAAGTAGCTGAATGCCTCGCTAGCAACAGCTCCAGATAGCAAACAAAGGACCGGCGAATGGAAACGTGGCCAAACCGGTAGGGCAGGCGAGTTACTATTCAGAGAAGCCCGTCGGAAGCTCCCAATTCCCCTTGCCTATGTAAGATTGTATGCGCGTGAAAAACTTGTTGTTTTCTTACTCTTTCCTTTCCTCGTGTTACGTTTTCTATTCAAATATGCCCCTATAATGAGCATTAAACGGGACTAGCCCGTAACACTTGTCGACGCGGTTGAAGTTGTACTATAGACGTGTTCTTTTGAAGCCCTCCCACCCGGTTGTTCCAACCAATAAGGGGTTTTCCACTGGAGTTTCGACTTGGAAAGTTCTCAGCTTCAGCTAGACCATGTAATCCAGCTTACTAATGTCCCTCACCACAAGAAAGTGACTTTCCACGAGTGACTCCAAAATACCTGATTGTTTGCAAGTAGAATGCAATTGGGGTTCGGGTTAAGGTTTTTTTGACTAACAAAAATTTAGGGTTAGGAGTGTCACCGTGCTACATGTCGGATTGGTCGGTTAACCCCAGGCCAATCCTTAATAATTGTTTATGAGGATGGTAAAAGAAGAAGTGACTAGCAGGATCCTATGTGTTCGGTTCTCTGTCCTTCAAGTTTCAAAGCCAGGTCTTTTATAGACACCTTTGGCGGGGTGATTTGTGAGCTATCAAGAGGGGTAAATATTGGGCTGAAATCTAGGTGCCCAGAGATATGCCTAAAGGTGCCTTTTAGACCTGTAAGATTGAATAGTCGATCTCTCTGCCTCGTTTGAAAGCCAGATTATCTGACACTACTGTCGGATTGGTCGGTTTATTCCAGGCCAATCCTGAAGAGTGTTTTACTAGGATCAAAGAAAAGAAGTGACTAGCAAGATTGTATGTATTGAGTTCTGTGTCTGTCTTTCAAGTTTTTTTTTAAAGCCGGGTCCTTTATAGACACCTTTGGCGGGGTGATTTGTGAGCTATCAGGAGGGGTAAATATTGGGCTGAAATCTAGGTGCCCAGATATATGCCTAAAGGTGCCTTTTAGACCTGTAAGATTGAACAGTCGATCTTTCTGCCTCGTTTGAAAGCCGGATTATCTGACAACTACATCCGTGGATCTCCCTCCGGCGCGGATCAACTATGTTCCGAGAGTCATGTGACTTCCGTAAAGTATTGGAATCTTTTGGTACTAGTCCGAACGGGGTTAGGCTCTGATAGGAGCGTACAATTTGGGTGAGGAATAATTGACTCTGATTTGCACACACTCTCCAATCCCTTCTAAATACACATCCTGATCCTCCTTATATACAAAACGTAGTGGCGAAATATCACGGATTTACAGAATAAATAACAATCCTGACTCCAAAATGTAGTCTGCTTTTTGGTACCGCTCCGTACGAATCGAATCGAATCGAACTTTTTCCTAATTCGATTCGATTCGAATTAATCCTGAATATGACTATTCGTACGAATTCGAACCCACAGTCGATTCGAATTCGATTCGAGGTTCGCAAACTTATTTGATCTAGTCCCAATTGGGAAGGCGGTAAGAGATACTCGGCAGTACTTTTGTTCAACACCATGTCCAGCAACGTACTCGATTTTACATATATAGCAATACCGCGTACAATTTAACAATTAACTCTTATCAAATAAGAGATATAGGGAGAGCTGAGCTAGAAATATTCTAGGATATAAAATTTTACATAGTTTTCCTTGAATCTAACAAGTTGTCGGGCAATATAAACAGAAATCATTTTTTACTCCAAAACGTCAATCTTAGGAATATATCATTTCTACTCCTGAACTCCCGGAACATCACGAAAGCCTTATTTTAAGTCTATATTGCTTCAAATTAAATTAACTGACAGATCACGCTTATTTACACGTAATAAATGAATATAGAGTGAAAATATCAACAATTGCATACATAGTATTGTCGAGGACTGAGGTGCAGTAAAAGAATAGTATTAATCAGGCTTAGCGGATAAACCACGCGGACACATCTCCACGAATACGCGCTTTTATCCATAACAAGTTCAAACCATCAGCTTTAAAGGTCATAAAACCAGCACTTTTGAAGGAGATATAACTAAAGTAAGTGATTAATTAAGGCACAAGATAGATATACTAATATTGTATTCCAGATGACTTCTCCACTTGCTCTAATATTCGAACTTCCCCATACTAGAAAGAAAAAACGCGATTATGTGGCCCTTAACGAATATGGTCTCTTTGAAGGGGATATATCACTTCCAGCACCTAGAAAAAAGAAAGTAGTCCATACTACAAAATTGCCTAGCACTAGGATTTCAGGATCTCCAGCGGCTGACAGTAATGTTTCTCGGAGCTTATCAAACCTCGATACAGAAATACACCCTTCGCAGTCAATATCTCAGGTGGAATGCGAGGCTAGGAGTATTGAAATCAAGCAGAGAGATGAGGCCAGGCCAAGAGAGCGGAGCTGGATCTGGAAATACTTCTTAATAACACCTGAACCTGGTACCTGGAAACTAGGGAATAATGAACGGCCTAAGCTTAAACATCTATGTGTTGTATCACCATCTATGTGTTGATTCTTTTAATTTGCATCTAAACTACAATCTTTAACTATAGCATTAAAACAGCATCTCCAGCAGACTCATAAGCTTTTAAAAGATGGTCTTTTAGAATGCCAAGGACCATTAAATTCATGGATTTTAAAGGAAAAAAAGCTTCCGTTTGAGGAAGCTCTCTTAAATTAGATTATATTAACCTCCCAGCCATTTACATGCGTCGAACAGCCTTCATTTAAGACTATGTTGAGATCTGCCGGGTCCCAGGACTCTATACCAAGTGCAGATACTATCTCACGTTGATTAAGTCTTTGGCTTGACGCTGTTGATAGTGAATTACAAGGCTTAATGTCTTCAGTCTCCTCAATAGCGCTATCTCTTAATGGTTGGACAAGTCAGAATTCACTGCTAATGCTAGCAATTAATGCTCACTGGATGTCCTCTGATTTTTAGCAATATCAAGCTTGCATTGAATTTGTTGAAATTGAAGGAAACCACTCAGGAGAAAACTTAGCTAATATTGTAGCTACAGCTCTTCAGAGATTTTATATATCTAATAAAGTTATAACAATTACAGCTGATAATGCATCTAATAACGACACTTTATACCGATATCTTCACCAGAAGTTATCTCAGAGCTATGATGATTATCTAACAGAGACTATTATTCAAGAAGGAACAATAAAATTTACTCAAAATTCCTAAATCTGCTGCTTTGCTTACATTTTGAACTTGGTTATGAAGGCTATATTAAAGTCTCTATATGCTAGTTCGCATAAAGAAGCCTGCGATCTTCTTAATGATGTTGCTAAGCAGAGTTAGAAGAAGATTAAGGTGCCTTCTTCATCTATTGCAAAGCTTCGAATACTTGTCCTTTAGATTGCACGATCTCCCCAGCGAATACAGAAGTGGGATAATTGGCCTGGCTGCACTAAAGCTATTAACTACGACGTCGATACTAGATGGAACTCTACTTTTATTATGATTGAGAGAGCTGAAGAGTGCCGTCGGCAGCTTAAAGATACAGTCAATGATGAGCTAGAAATTGAAGCCTTACGTCTTACATCTGATGATTGGAGGCAGCTCTCTAATATCAAGAAAATTCTAGCTCCCTTTAATGAATATACTGAGTATATCTCTCAAGATAGCCTTTCAATTCATATGGCTGCGCGTCTATATGAAGAGCTCCATTCTATGCTGTTAGCTATTAGGGAAAGACAGGGCGACTGGAAGAATCTCTCAGCTGAAGCAACTATTCTTGTTTCTGATAGAA
The DNA here is from genome assembly GCF_000003125.1 of Talaromyces stipitatus ATCC 10500. Lineage (NCBI taxonomy): Eukaryota > Fungi > Ascomycota > Eurotiomycetes > Eurotiales > Trichocomaceae > Talaromyces > Talaromyces stipitatus. The sequence goes on from NW_002990114.1 coordinate 279,607, forward strand.
TCTCACTCCTAGAAAGGTATTACGACTATGTTAAATGCAATGATATATACTATATTGCAAGCATTCTAGACCCTCAAATCAAGACTAAGTGGCTTAAAATGTTACCAGATGGAGAGAAGATTATTGTCCGAATCAGGGCTTTTCTAAAGAAAGCATATCCTGCACAAAAAAAGCCTATATCGACTGCTCTTAGTGCAAATTATAAGAGCTTGGAATATCGTTTTCTAGAGGCATTCCAGCCTATCCAGTATAACATTTCTGAGTCAGATATCGACCAATATTTTGATACTCCTACGATTAGTACTGGTTTTGATCCAAACCAGAGTCAGACTGAGTTTATAAGAAACTGGTGGAAGGCTAACAAGCTTGAATTTCCTTGTATGGCCAAGGTAGCACAAGATCACCTTGCTATACTAGCAGCAGAGGTAGATGTAGAGAGATTGTTTAATGGCGGGAGAGATATATTAGGAATCCGACGCTTCTCTATGAATGGTAGGACTCTTGGGACTTTATTAAGGCTGAAAGACGCTGCACGCTGGAAGTCTGAATAGTTTATTATATGCGTAATTGGCGTATTTGGAGTTATTTATGAATTTGAAGCTTTCTTTTTAGGATTAATGGTCCCTAAAAGCCTGTTTTTGTAAGAAAGCCAGGGATATAGTTCGCGAACCTGTTCGAAATTCGCGAATTTTGACGAATCGAATTGCCCGTGGATTCGAAGTTCGAAAATCAAGGTTCGAATTCGATTCGATTCGTCGATATTCGCGAATTTCGAACAGTTCGAAAATTCGTGCGGAGCGGTACTTTTTGGCGCTCTTGTTCTCGCGGATATGTTGCTTTTCCGAGGATTCAAAGATTAGTAAGTACATCCGGATTGGGATTAGCGTATCAAATATCCAACAAACAGTACATCTCGTTTGCAGATAGCCTCATGTTCCTGGTTTTTTTCTTTCTTTCTCCATGTTTGGTTTTCTTGTACTTAGCTTCCAATATGACTATTGAATGAGCCCTCACAGTACCCTAGGCGGTCTCCTGTCTTTCTGGCCACTCTCATTGACGCTCTAAGCCAATCTCATTGTACGTATTACGCTCGTAATCGTACGTATAGATTGATCTTGGGTAAAGCCAATCAAAAGAATAAAGTATAGTTCTTCTGCTTTAGGTAATCTTTGTGAATTTCGGAAGAAAATGTAAAGTAGGATTTTTGCAATGAAGGCGGTTATCAGAGCCCTATGTGAAATCCTCCAAGCCAAGGGGCAGTAGTAACTTATAGTCTGCATCGACCCTATGTTATGACTTCAACATCCAGGCAAATACGTGTGGCGCCCGACACCCACTGCGGTGTCACAAGGGTCAGGATGGCTTCTGGGTTTCCATTTATTTCATCATCACTGAAGGGCTATAACTATTTGCAAGAGCATTCATTGATATTTGACGAATAAATCTATTATGCCACGACGGTACAGTCGACCCACTTCGAAGACGCGCAGAACAGATCGCTAGTAATGGCCGACAAACCAGCCATTTTGCCCGCCGTATACTGGCCCTCCCCAACTCTGAACAGATAAACCCTCTCCAATACGCTCCCTGGCACCCTCGCGAGTCTCGTGAGAATGCCCAAGCTCGAATAGGAGCCTCACTCTCATACGGACATGGGAAAGAAGTCTTCGATGCCAAAGCAGAAGCTACTCTAGCTAGTGCTCAAGCAGCAATAGCATACCCAATAGCTTAATTTGCTACCAACTTATGGATCTGTCTTGACAACCTGGAAGTTGCCACGTGACTCCTATCTCCCTCTACAGGATCCTCTTAAGAAGTCTTTGAATCTTTTTACACCCTTGCAGCCGCCTGGCCACTGCGCGAAAAGCTTCCACACACCAAAAGTAGATCAATCTAAATCCGATGGGTCCCTGGATACACACACACACACACACAACACACACACACACAGACACACACAGGACACAACCAGTGACACTACCGGACCGTTGAGTACAACTGCATTGTTAGACGCGATATCCCTACCTATATTTTCTATCTTTCTTCTGCTTCCAGTCCCAGGAGACGCGGCACAGACGCGCTAAAACGCGTTCCGCGACTCCATGGCACGGAATCGTTCTGAACCTAACAAGAGGTCTCTACAAACCGCCCTACAAGAGACAACCACTGCTGCTACTATCAGAGCAGCCAAGGGTCAGAAAATCTTTAGCCCAATAGCTATTTTTCTCGACAAACACCGCAACCAGACAGCCGGCCTCAGCCCCCACCTACAAAGAACTCTTGCTGCTCTAAGCGATGATCTAGCTACCATGGCTCAACACCATTTTAATGCCTATATAAGTGGCATCACTCCTACTCCCTCTACCTCTTCCCCTGCCCCAGCCCCTTCTCCTACCCCCAGTCCTCTTCCCCCTACTCCCCCCCCCCTCTCGTCCCCCCTCCAGCCTTGCACAGTCCTCCTACACAATAATCACTAAACCCACCCCAGCCAAGCCAGCTACTGCTACACAACAAACAAAGCCACCTATGAAAAAGTCTATATCTGATGCGAAACAATCCCTCCCTGACCACCATCTCTTCATGTGCCTCCCACCTGACCACGCGGCTAGAAAGATGGACGCTTACGCTATCTTCTCTAGCCTCCAGTCCCAACTAGGCATAAACAGCAATGCTCTAAAAGAAGTACAAATAATAAAGACTGGCTTTGCCCTCTGTCCTGCATCCATGGAGGCCCTTTCAACCCTCAAGGCCCAGAAAGAAGTCATATCTACTTACTTTGGCGACTGCCAAATCGAATGGAGCTCTCACTAGATCTCATATAGAGTCACAAACCTGCTAAGAAAGATTGGCCAAATTATCAATAGCTAGTATTCTATGATCCTAGTCAACCCAACAATACTATCTGCTGAAATCGCCGAGCAAACAGGATATAGATCTATTTCTATTAGTGAGACTTCCACGAGTGCTACTAATACCAACTCACTGTCTTTAAGCTAGTTTATTAACTTCTCTGAAGACTCAAAGGCCTCTCTCTTAACCTGGCTCTGCCTTTTCGGTACTATCACCAATACTCACTTCCTCACTAGGAAGATAATGATTATTTAATGTAACTGCTGCTAGAAATGGCACAATACATGGTCCTATGTGCAATCTCTAAGATGTTAACTCTACAGCTCATCAGAACATATAGAAGAAGGACATAATAATAGCTATCCTATCCTAAACCCTTACCACTACTCTCTAAGATGCTTCCACTACTATAGACCCCATCCAGCGGACTCTCCTGACTATCCACTCCACCCTAAAGCTGGTACCACTTGTACTAAAGCCCAACAAGTAGAAATCCGCAAATCATGCACTATCAACCTAGTAAAGGCGTGTACAGAACAAGGCTGCTCCTCAGAGTTATCTGCAACCACACAAGAGCAGTCTATGGTTATAGATACACTATATATATAAATCTAGATTGCCTCATCTTTCCGACTAACCACTCCCCTACCTCCAGCGCCCTCTCAGGAATCTCTAGTCACAGTTAGCGCAGTGCGCTTTGCAACTCCTAAACCACAAAACCGGTTCAACTCGCTTCTCAAAGAACACCTATGATCTATTGGCAGTCCACTCCAAAAGAACCCCTTACAATACTTCAACTAAATGTTAGATGGAGTGCTGATTCCTATACTATCACTCTCTCACTCATACATACTAATAACATCGATGTCCTACTCATACAGGAACTATATATATTTTCTAATCTAAGCCAAAAAATCACCAAGAGACATCCTATATATGAATGTTTCTCTCTAATAGATAGCTGGACAGTAACTGGACAGCCCCATGTCCTTACCTATATCTAGAAAAATGCAGGCCTATAAGCATCCCAGCTCTGGCCTATCATTACAGATCTAGCAATCCTATCTGATTTACTCTTTCTATAAATTTCCTCCTTAACTAGACAATCAGTCCTCACCATCAATGCCTATAATGCTCCAGCTGGCTCCACCAGAGCTGGTAAAGCCATAGAGACCCTTATATCCCTTCCAGAGATATTATTCCTATAACCCACCCTCCTCGCTGGAGACTTTAATCTTCTATATATTAGATAGCAACGTATCAGCAGACCCCTTTATTAAATAATTAGATCACCTAGATTTTATCCTTACATTAGAAATAGACTATCCAACCTATATAAGAGGCAATGTTCTAGACCTTACCTTTGCTACTAGCTTACTAGCGCTAAGCGGACTATACACCAGTACCGCCCCCTACCTAGACTTAATCTCCAATCATACACTACTGCTAACCACTATTCTATGGGACCAAAGACACATACTACCTACCCAAAAAATAAGATTCGATACACTCAATCAACCCCTCTTTCTATCTCTCCTCTCCATCAACCTCTCACAGATCTAACCGCTGGACTCCTCGAAGGACGACCTAGAGTCACTAGCCCAAGGGCTGACCTCGGCAATACACAGTGCGTATGAAGGCTCTGCCAAGAGATCCCTCCCCCATAAAAAAGGACAACCATGGTAGAATCCAGAATACAAAGAAGCTTTACAAGCGTACTGATTAGGATTACTATCTAAAGATGAGTTTCGCAGGACAATTAGGAAAACACAAAGAGAGTTCTGGCGCAATAAGCTAATAACTGCCACATAAACGAAAGAGGTCTTCAATATCAGTAAATAGTATAAATTGAGGGGGTTATATCGCAGCCCTCCTCTTAAGGATCTATTATGGCCAGATAATCTACCTGCAGTCTCTGTTCAGGAGAAGCAGGACCTACTAGTTCACAATCTCCTACAAAATATAATAAAGGCAGGAGATATCCCACTAGACTGCCCAACTATCCCTACCGCTACCCTTCCGTTACCTAAGATTACTATAGCACAAGTGGAAAAGTCTATTTTAAAGGCTAGAAATACCGCTCCAGGAGAAGATGAACTCCAAACTAATATCCTAAAGACTACCTGGCCACTAATCAAAAACAAGATCTTATTCCTATTCTAAGGCTGCCTACAATTAGGATATCATCTAAAATATTTCAGACATGCAATTCTCACTATTCTGCAAAAGCCTAGCAAAGAAGACTAGACCAACCCTAGGTCCTACTGGCTTATCGCTCTCCTCTCTGTCCTAGGAAAAGGTCTCAAATGTCTAGTGATATGGAACATGGCCTGGATAGCAATCCACTATAAGGTCCTAGCAAGCTAATAATTTAGAGCCCTCCCTCTAAGATTAGCAATCAATCTAACTACATATCTAACACACGACATAGAATAAGCCCTGAACCAAGGGAAAACAGCTTCTCTACTTCATAAGAATTTCAATTTGTACCCGGGGTGCGGAACTAAACTCTATTAGGAGCGACATTCGGCTTGCTTCGTACATTATTTAAGGGTTAGGGTTAATCTGTTATTACCACGCACCTTGCGTATTTCGCCTAGGTCCCACTGTATCCACATCAAGTGGTCTCAAGCTGCTGCAGTCTGATTTTTGTTCAGTTTCCCATCTCGTCGCAGTTTCACTTTGAGGAGCACCACTTCGACTCATAGCAGCACTACTAGGTTCATTCAGCGAAAGTAGCTACTAGATTAGCAGACATGGAGACTCACACTACTTTAGCCCATCGCTGGTCTTTTCTCTCCTTTATAAGCCCGATGCTATTCCCGTTCGTGAAATCATGAGTAATTTCATTTCTTTTATCTTTTTGGGTTGTTAGGCTTCATTACCTCCTTAAGCTTTCTCTACGAGTGTGACTGTCTTGCAAAACTTCCCTTAACCACAGCAGACCATGGCTCGTCATTGGTATCACGATTCAGACAACTCGGACAAGGACAGAAGCTCTACGGAATCAGATTCCTCCGATACTGATCTGACTGAACCAGAAGATGAAATTACTTCAGATATGGATCTGACAGAATCTGAGGTTAATACATCTAATGCTGATTTGTCTGAAACCGAAGACGAGATCGCTTCAGATACCGCTCTAATAAAACTCAAGGATGAAACATTTTCCAATGCTGAAGGGTCTGTGACTCCCTCTCACCGAATCAGCCTTGAGAAGGTCGCTATTTATAAGAGTCGGCGCTATGAAGACCCAAGCGATAATCCTACCCAAAACCTCTCCGATATTGATCCAGATTTCATCAAGTCTGACAACACAAAGAAATTACAATTACGAATAGTAGATCGTTGGCATCGGTTCGTACTGTGTCTGTTTCAGTATCCCTGTTCTGCAACTGATATCCTGACTCTTAATAGATTCTGCAAAGTAAAAGTCAAAGAAAAGTGTCGTCGCTTGAACTGGAGCAAACCAGAGGCTGCTCTCCGCAGGGCATCTGCGGATTGGCTATATCGGTTCTTACACTGGTGCTGCAGACTGCAGTATGGAAAAGATAACCGAGTTTGTAAAGGCTATGGCAGTGCCGACTCTTTGAAGACAGACTGGAAGTACTTGCGAGGGTACTATCAACGGGTGAAAAAGCGGCGGATGAAGAAGAGCATGGCAACGCGCCTACGCACGGTATGCTGTATAGCTGTTCTAGCTTGATGCTACTAGTGGCTAACGTAACGTAGGGCATAGCGCAATTGATCGTTGAGTTCAACTTAAGGACACAGCCTCGTAAGAATGATCCGGTCTATATTGAGGACATGATTCCTTTCAATGAAACAATTCTCCGGACACGGGAGAAACGGTTCTATCTAGGCATCCAGCGGATCATGTTATGCTTAGCCTTGATGCTTGGGCTTTTCACTGCCAGTCGCAAAACTGCTATTCTTAAACTGCAGTACAAGCATCTTCGTCTCAGCCTACAGCGCAACCCTCATGGAGGCCCACCTGTACTATCAATCGACATCGAGCCAGAGTATATTAAGCAGCTTCTTGGCACAAAAGCACTGTATGCTATACCTCAATCCTTATACGTATCTTATTACCTAGTTTCTTCTAATATCGAGTGCAGAAATACCTTCTCCTTCCCGGAAATCATCTATGGTGTTTCGCTCGTCTTCAGTCCCCATGTCTTTATCATGGGACTGCTATTCCATGCCAACGCTTTCCAAACTAATATCAAATCGATGGATGATTTGCGTCGTCTCTTTGTTATGCGCGGCTGCCAGCAACTGGAGTTACCTCTGAAGAAAGAAATGGATGACTACTACTTATTTTGCAAAGTAGAAGAAATTGAAGGAGAGCCACGTATCATTCGCGAGGAACCCATGAGTGATGGTGCTTTTTATGCGGCCATCAAATCTATCTCATTCATCATGGGTCTTTTAAATGTCTTCTTCTTCCATCAATTCCGATATGGTACCGGAAAACTGCTGGACAAAACTGGTAAGACGTTCCTCTTCAGAATCTGAGCTACTGGGGCTTTCTGACATGGAGTTTTTAGGATGGGTCAGCGACTCCGAACGTAACCTGATCATGAACCACGCGGACACTTCCACCTTTCTCAAGCATTATCGCCCACGAAATCATACTCAAATGCAACAAGTGGTCTTTGGTCTAGACGCGGATCAGCCTTGGGATCGGGCTTTGAACAGCATGAACCGAAACAAAGATAAGCGCCGCCCACGCTTTCTTGACGACACAGAAAAAGCTTTGGTGGAAAGTGATCCAGAGCTGCAAGCGGCCATTCGTGAGTTAGATTCCTTGCAGGATGACTATGAGCGGAATCCGATCCCTGAGCTTGCCTCAGAGCTCGCTCAGGCCCAAGGCCGGGTTCTAAATACTCGGCAGAGGCTCCGATACAAGCGTTTAGCTCAGGTACGGCGCGACTTTGGGCCGAAACAAGCCGTCATCGACGCTAATGGGCAGCTTGATGGTACAATCTTACCGGACGACGGTGCAGTTGAAGTCCTGCCGGAAGATGACATGCCTCTTCAGCAGGTCAGACTCGTAGAGGGCCTAACCACTGTGCCGACTGTATGGACTTTGGAAGGAGAATGGCAGCGGCGCAATGTGGGTGTAGAAGTCGTTACAATGTACTGTGATTTCCAGGAAGGCGGGCCCCTTCGAGGTCGACCGAAGCGAAAGCAGAATGTCAGTGATGACGACACGTCCAAAAAAGCAGCAAAAAGGTCCAATAATGTGGAGAATGACAAGTTGGCTATTGCGAAGAAAAAGCACGAGCAGGATCAGAAGCATGTCAAGACCGCTAGGAAACCCTTGATTTGCTTTCAATGTGGCAAGAAATTCTCTCAGCATCAGAGTCTTCTCAGACATTTTCGACCCAAGCATCTGAACGATCAAATGTGTAACTTCTGCGCTGATGGGAAGGAATACTTAGAACAGATGCATTGGCAGAATCATGCTGCTGCAGTTCATCGTTTAAACACCTGACTGAAACATTCATGAAGCTTCGCATCTGGCGTAGGGAGTTCAGTGAGATCTTGATTATAGGCCGACCTGTACATCAAATTTCTACGAGGCGCATTGTTAGGGTTTGCTCTCGCTCCAACCCTAACTCAGATCTTGTCGCTCTGGATAGCTTCTTACTGTTCTTTGTTGTCCTTTGTTGTTTGTTACATTTAGTGCCTTGTTTCTGTTGTTTCTTTCTCACATTGTACAAGTACAGCGTCACTGTTCTTTGTACGACAGTATCTGCTATGCTGAATTGAAGCTTATAAGGAGCCCATCCTGGCCATCCAGTTCTTCCTGGAGATCAGAGTCTTCTTGTTTCCTTGCTTGTTTTTCTTGCACTTTTCTAGTTTCGAGATTTTGCCAATCAATCTACGTTCTAAAGCCAGATCATTAGATTCATTACACACATTAGTATTGAACATCTCCCAAGGGGAGAAGTCAGGGTTAATGAAATTATTTATCCATACATCCAACTGTAACCAATCTTATTCAATTATATTCTGCTACAGTTAATTGCAAAACCAGTGAGTGCATGCTTTCACTCCAATGCTTTCTCAACCTTTGCAGCCAAGATATGCTAAACTGAATTCATAAGTTATTCCGAACCCCCTGTCTTAGAGTTTTGTAACTAGACGCGCGCTGCGCACGCGGTGGCCCTAAAACGAAAATGGAATATAAAAGAGAATATTCATAGAGTTAGTTATATTGAGAACGTATCTAGCTAATAGCAATACTAGCACGGCATCTACAGCCCTAACCCTATGCAGCCAAGAGCCTAGTGGAAGGAAATAAGTGTAAAGAATATGATCACAAGGTCACGTGATGACTAGTGATTCCGAGGCTAATTATAGTCTCAACCCCTGAGTTGTAGGAGCCCTCGATTTCGAGTTGATAGGCGACTTCCTTTTTAATTATTCATATCAAACAGTCAGAGGCTCAAATTCCTCACCCCTCTCTACTACTTAGCTCCCAAGAGCGCGACCGTTGACGCGTCTCAACGCGCCTGGCAACACCATGGCGCGTAAAGGCTCTGGTACAGATGGCCCTCTACAGACAGCCCTCCTGGAATCCACGTTTGCAGCCACGACAAGAGCTTCTGAAGGACAGAAGATCTTCAGCCCTATAGCTGCATTCCTCGACAAACACCGCAGCCAAACCGCCGGCCTTGCCCCTCACCTACTGAGAGCCCTCACCGCTCTAAGCGATGACCTCGCCTCAATAGCCTAACAACATTTTAACGCCTACATTAGCGGTATCTCGACGACCTCCATTCCCCCTGCCCTATCCTCTTCCCCTTCCCTCACTCCAAATTCCTTTCTCCCCTCACCCCCTCTCTCACGCCCCCCCTCAGGTCTTGAACAGTCAACTTATGCGACTATTACCCAACATGCCCCAGCCAAATCAACTCCCACCACTCACTCTAAAGCCCCTGCTAAAAAGCCTATGCCTCTGATTAAACAACCCCTTCCTGACAATCGGCTCTTCGTACGTCTCCCAGCTGATCATGCAGCTAGAAAAATGGAAGCCTACGCTATCTACTCTAGCCTAAGGTCTCAACTAAACTCAAACAGTGCAGCACTAAAAGAAGTTCAAACCACAAAGACTGGCTTTGCACTATGTCCCTCATCTCCGGAAGCCCTCCTAGCCCTTGAGGCCCAGAAAGAGATTATCTCTGCATTCTTTGTTAACTGCCAGATAGAACGCAGCTCCCGATGGGTCTCATATCGAGTTACCAATGTGCCAAGGAAAATTGGCCAAATCTTGAATGGCCAATACTCTCTAATCCCCGTCAATCCTACACTTCTGTCCTCAGAAATAAGCGAAACTACAGGGCTTAAGCCCACATCTATTAGCGAGACCACTTCAAGCGCTGTCAACCCTGATACTCCCTCCTCAAGCTGGTTTGTGAACTTCCCAGAAGGCATGAAAACACCACTACCTATCCAACTACGTCTTTTTGGTACTATCACCAATGCTCGTCACCTCCCTAAGAAAACAACAGTTATTCAATGCACACGATGCTGGAAATGGCATAATGCAAGATCCTGTGCCCGCCCCTCTCGATGCCGGCTATGTGGCTCCTCAGAGCATACTGAAAAGAGCCATGCCAATCGCTGCACAGCCCTGGAACCTCATCAATGCTCTCCTAGATGCATACACTGTCATGGACCACATCCAGCTGATTTCTCAGAATGCCTCCTGCGCCCTAGAGGCAATACTAAACATACTAAAGCTCAACAAGCAGAGATCCGCAAATCCTGCGCCACAAACCTCGCAAAAGCTCGAACTGAAGGAGGATGTAGCCCTCAGCTCTTCATAGGCACACAAGAAACACCTATGGCAATAGACGAGGTGCCAACTCAGCCTCCAACCCATGAGATTATCTCTCCTTTCCGCTCAGTAACCCCCCCACCTCGCGCCCCAACTGAAGATCCTCCAATTACGGCTCGTGCAGTCCGCTTTACAACCCCTCAACCACAAAACCGGTTCGCCTCTCTTCTCGAACAGGAGCTATGATCTATCACTATCCAACTCAAAAGGCGCCTCTCAAAATCCTACAGTTAAATGTAGGACACGCGCCAGATGCACACGAAATAGCTCTCACATTGGCATACACTAGCGACATCGATATTATCCTAATCCAAGAACCATATACATTCAAAGATCTTAGCCGACAGATTACCAAAAAACACCCATCATATGAATGCTTCTCCCCAACTGACAGTTGGGCAATAAGTGGTCGGCCACGAGTCCTCACCTATGTCCGAAAGAAGAAAGGCATTCGGACTTCCCAGCTTCGCCCCTTCACATCTGACACTGAAGAGGCCTCGGATCTCCTTTTCCTTCAGATTTTCTCGCCCACAGGAAAGTCCGCTCTAATAGTTAATATCTATAATGCTCCAGCAGGCTGCATCAGAGCAGGTGAAGCCGCAAAAGCTCTTACAACCCTGCCAGAGGCGTATTTCCCTCAAACAACAATACTTGCAGGCGATCTCAACCTACTACATAACAGATGGCAACCCTCGCTACAACGCAGCCCTACAACTT
>NW_002990114.1:293340-373608 GCF_000003125.1 Talaromyces stipitatus ATCC 10500
CGATGTGGAGCACGAAAAGCACCTCTACATTTCTTCTTCTGCTATATAGCTAAGAGACGAGCCCCTCGTCCTCCTGGACCTCCTTCTGAGGTCATATCCTTCCTTCTAGGCACCGCGAAAGGAGCACAAAAACTAGCTAGATGGCTAGCAGAGACCCGTTTTTTTGAGGATATCTGTCCTCGCCAACCTCTCCTTAGCACCTAGCTAAGTCAGCCCTACTTTTCCCTTATATCTCTCTTTTCTCTCTTTCTTTCTCTCTTTCTTCCCTTCTTTCCTTCTTTCCTTCTTTCTTTTAAACTCTCACTGCTTGATTACTATTATGGTAGAGTTATGGGTCATGGAGCGTAGGTGGACCATTGCAGCTGGCAAATATCTAAAACCCACTCGGAAGTGGACTCCCTGTAAGACCACGGCAGCTATGGAAATGCGCCAAAGAGTCCCTTATTTGTATATAAATCTGATAGGACCTGAAGCCCGAGGCTTACCCCTCGGCGGCCTATGTCCCAGTAGGGATTGGTGGAAAGCGTGCGAGTCACGATCCACGGCCGTTAAATACACACACACACACACACACCCCTGAGTTGTATGTAACTAGAGAGACAAGCAATACACAGAGATTCAACGCATCGAATCATCTCCTTATTAATACGGACAAGCAACTGATCATTGATCACTATTACTGAACGATATCAATCCTCTGAGTCTATACGATCCATCCACCGATTTCTTTACAATAAGAGCAGAAGTGTAGATAGATGCCTTTTTATAGTCATACGACCTAGAATTTTGGCATCCTGGGATGCTGAAACCCCAATGTGTCTGTGGAGCTAGAACCAATCCAAGATGCAGCTGAAGCGCAAGTTGAGACCAGTTGATAGAGAAGCACCAATAATAACTCACTATCGGATGTACGAATGTAACCCAATTATCGATCAAGGACCCGACTGCGCCCCTTTTTGCCCCCATCACCCTTCTGTTTGATATCGCAGAGATTTCCTTTTTCTATTCGCCTCGGCAGGGAGCGCATATATTTAGATACTTAATGGTTACCTACATACAAATGTGAATATGATATGCACAACTTCCCATTGACAAATAGTATCATTGTCTCGCATTTCAAGCATCTTATGGCATAGTAGCCATCATCTGTAGGCTCATGAATAATCAATGAGGGTGGGAAATCCTCTCCAGTCCTTGCAATTAACGCAGTAAGCGAAATCACTAACTTAATTACGAACCAGTTCTAGATACAAATCATAGCATCCGCTCCTCTCGTTGTTGAGTCTCTTCGTTCCGAATTCTACCGTATCTCCATATACTGAAACCAACGTCAAGTCATGTGAAAATGCACTCAGTAAAGTTCCAACCAGTAAACCTACTAGCCGTGGTCCAAACAGTGGTTTCGCCGGGCATTCGAATGGTTTAGAACCAAAAGGTAAAAATGCTTCTTCTTGCTCCCTTGTCACTTTTTCCCAGCGTGAAGGGTCAAATTGTCCAGCTGTTAGTCCCCAGATGCTCGTCGACAGATGGCAAGCTTCAATATCCCCGGCGACCTCCTTCGGTTTAGGGGAACTTGCTTCCCTCCAGGCTCTATGTATCCGTTTCGTTGGTGGGTAAAGACGAAGTGCTTCTTTGACCAGACTGTTTGCAGATACCCGGTCCGGTAAAAAGACTCGTTTGAATTGCTCTGCCGTAGGCTTTTCAGAGTAATTCACAAGCGCTTCTTTCCAGTTGGAATGCGCTTTACCTGTTTTATACGCGACCTCAAGAAAGCATCGTAAGACGATTCGCCACATAGTTTCGAAACCAGGCAATATCAAGTTTAACGGGTTCTCGCGCGGATTCGAGATATTCTCATCTGGCAATACCTCAATGAGAGCTGTTCGTAATTGATCATTATGTTCAAATGCTATGAGGGTGTCCTTTTGTTTTGACATAATCCACGAGTCATTAATAGCCTTAGCCAGCTTAGTAAGGGCTTTGAATGGGACACCCTTGGTGGCAGCTTCTTTCTTGAGGAAGAAAAGTGCCGTTAGAACAGCGTTCAATGTCAATGACTGCACTATAGGTACGAGTTCAACTTCAAATCGAGATTCACAAGCACCTTGGACATCGCTTTTCCATCGCTCCACGGCGTCTTGAGTCGTTGAAGCAATGATATCCCAGCTGTCACTCGAGATGTTGACAAGACCCCTCGACATCTTAACGAACTCCTTAACGTATCCTTCTTCTGCACTTGTAAAAGCATTTTGAATTCCAAATGTTTGCTGTAGTGATTCGTTTTGCGAGCTTCTGGATTTGAGTGGTGTAAGGTGATTTTCTCGACCGTGGATCTTTTTTGCCGCTATGACTGAACGTATATCACTCGGTGTGGAATAAATTTCCTTTCGATTAAACGATTCTAAAGCGAGGACTCGGACATATCGACGTGCCGAGATAGTAGTAATGAAGATGAGTGTGACAAGCAAGACGATACAGAGATTGATGTTGTCTTGATACATGATGTTATAATGGCGAACAACCTTGGAAAAAGTGCACTGGCGAAATTTTGAAGACTTCGTAGATGAGATTCGAGTCAAGCAAGGAAATGATGCTGGGGAGAAAAGGAAAAAGGAAGAAATCTTGCTTCAGCCATCTGCGAGGCCTTTTGTGTGAGGCACCTTTCCCTATCTGGCTTTGACATCTGATGTTGAGATGATTTCCTAATACGGCGCCAATAGGGCTACGGATTGGTGCCCTATCTACAAGCTAGGAACGGAAGGGGACTCGCGCTCAGCCGTTACATAGTATTTGTGTTGACCCAGGGGTTAGAATTCTACGGCAGGGATTACCGGATTCAGCTCCGCTTCGGTATCACCGGGGCGCCTGTCAACAAAGGATCTGGTTCGTATGGTATTGTAGGAGATTACCGTCAAATCCTATACTGTCTTACGTGTGGAAGACTATAAATATATGAAAAGCTCGAGGCCCTTCTTAGATTCATTTCCTCACTAGTTATCTCGTGCAAGCTGCCTAATGGAATATTAGGGAGAAGGGAAAAAGAAGGCAAAACATGTCTGCGCTGTAGATAGGGATTCTTAGACGACTCTGTGCGAGCTTCCTTACCCACCGCCTGGGACTATTCCCCAATCCAGTACCGCCTAGGGCTTTGAGCCCTATCCTGAGTTATGACGGGAAAGACCGTCCTGGTGCCTGTCCGGGGATATCCCGTAGGTCCAACTATCACATTTAGCTGTATTGCTGTCAAAAAGCATGTTTGGAAATTTGACTTAAGGACGCATTTGCAATCCAATCGTCGTTCAGCACTAGAGACATTGCCGTCCTCTGTCAACTCTGAAATGGTAAACATCGACACTCGCTTGATTGATTCTGACCCTACCACTCATACGAAGATTCCACATGGGCCCAATTGATCAAACGCATCGATCAAAAGCATCTATTTGTAACTTGAAAGCATTACACGATTCGATAACTGGACACAATAAAACTGGCTTATAAGAAAGCTCAGTCAAGTTTTTGTGGCTACAATGCAATCTTTTGAGGGCGTTCGGTTGGACTGGAAAGAGACTCGAGGTTCTGGGCTCAAGATTTTGAAACCCTCTTCGGTGGGCAGGTTGCTTGGATACTGGAACTAAGAGCTGAATCACTTGACCACGCAGCCAATCCTTGATATAAAGGTTGCAAATCACTAAGGAAAGCCGGAAATATGGCCAGGATTGGATTGCCTTGTCTGTTTGAGTCACCCGCAGCTCTCCACTCGACTCCTGAAATCCTCACATCCATTGTCACTCTAATCCATACTACACACTTCTGACCTCCAGCCATAAGTCTGTTGCTTACATCCACTGGGACAGATCGTGCTTGTATAGACACTGATAAATGTTCTTTCATATAGGATCTTCTTGGAGAGACCTAAGATTGTGTACTGACTCGTACCACCGTTTTCCTTCAAAAAGATGGGGATGTCGTTTGCGTTGTGCTTCCTCTTCTGCATAGTCAAGAGGCGTCTTGCCATCCAAGTCCTTCTCATGGAGTGAATTGAAAATGTTTTTCTCTTGCAGGAAGTTCGTCAAGTCTTTGTTGAAGGCACCGTGAATTGCTCCATAATGCAGTACATTGCGGCCCTTAGCGTCTTTCGCGCTTATATCAAAATATTGCAACAAATGCTTGAGAATAAGAAAGTTATCTCTATGAAACTGTTGCATCGCTAGGTGTATCAGACTCTCCTTCCCTTTGCCCGACCAGTTCATACTGGCCCCATTCCGAACTAAACAGTCGAAGACATCTACTTGAAGACGCAGGTGAAATGACCGTAGATATAGGCTAAGAACGGAGTCGCCGTTCTCATCCTGTTCATTGGGTCCAATTCCACACTCTAAAAGTAAGTTGATGATCTCAACAGAGCAACAAAGTGATTTTACATGATGATGTAGAAGTTTTGCTTGGGACAAGCCACTCTGCTGACAGTTCCCAAGTAGCTGCTGAGGATGTTGTTCCAAAATCAATCGTACAACACTAGGGCGATTTTCCCTGATGGCACAATGAAGCGGAGTTGATCCATGTATATCTTGTGAGGTAGTGCTGCAACCCCGACTTATCAATATTCGAACGGCATCCAAGTTTCCCGCATCACATGCTAGATGAAGACATGTTTGACCTTTTTTGTTTGATTTTGATGTATCGGCCCCTTTTTCGATCAGCTTTAGTAATAAGTCTGACGCATAACATTTATCGAATGGAATCACATGCAATGGACAATCCCCCTGCTCATTGGCAATATTGACATCAATTGAGACTGTACTCAGAAGCACGTCAACGATACGTACTCTAGCTGTATGAATTTCTTCATAGATCTCAGAGGCTTCTTCACTTTCCCAGTCAGTGATGTAATTGCTTAATTCCTCAACAGAATATTCTCCAGTCGTCCAGTAATCCTCATATCCCAACCCCAGAGCCCTGCGTCGAATTGCCAAATGCAATGGTGTGTCGCCAGTCTCAGATACTGCATTAGGGTCGGCATGATGGCGACATAGAAACTCGGTCATTCCCACGCCTGCGTTCAATGCTGAAAAGTGAAGCGCGGTCATCCCTGGAGAAAAGGACTTATTTGATAGGTTTTCATGCTTCTCATCAAGCTTGTAAATAATGGACCGATCTTGAATCTGGCGAGTCCAAGACCGCCTTCGGATTGCAAGGTTCACATCATATCCATTTTGAAGAAGGAGAAGCGATAGATCCTGTCGCCCACATGCGATCGCGTACAGAAAAGGGGTCATATTCTGTACATCAGGTTCCTTGATGGAAACGCCCCTAGCCATGAAATATGCTAACAATGTGCAACTGTTACCAGACTTCTGAGCTTTGCAAATGTGATGTAAGGCATTCTGGTGCATGTTGTTGAAAGTGTGAATGTGAGCCCCAGCATCCACCAGACGATAAATGGTCGCAGCATGCATGTTTTCTACTGCAATGAGCAGTGGAGATTGGCCATAAACATCTTTTGCCTCCAAGCTTTTCGGTGTACGAGCGAACAGCTGAACTAAGTTTTCATTGCCGACTTCTGCTGCAAAATGAAGGGCCAACCTGGACTTATTGTCTTGCACATCAGGATTCGCACCTTGTCGTAAAAGAAGATCTACAACTCCATTCTGGGATTCCATTATCGCCCAATGGAGTGGAGTTCTCCCACTGTCATCAATTGTATCTATACAAGGTTGGATCTTGTGCGGAATCCTCAGGGATCTTATATACTCTTTTATCAATCCATAGATGGTCGAGTCCGTGAATAAAAGAGAAATAAGAAGGTATTTGATGCCCCATGTTGCTGCGACATGTAAAATGGAAAATCGTTGGGGAACAGGACGGTGCCTGCGATACGAGTCCAACCACACCTCACGCTCGACTGAATCGAAATGGAAAAACCGCTGATATTCAGGCAGGATATTGAATTCCATGCCAGCAGATCCGGCGTGTTCGGGCCAGTAAAGAGTGGCATATTCAAGAAACGAATCACGCTTTTGATCCACTTGCTCGTCAAGGAGACCAATATTGTCCAAAATGTATTCAACACACCTATTTGCCAGAGATGCGTGGACTTGCAGCTCGTTTATAGAGAATGGGTGTGTCAAAATCAGAAGAAAATCTCTGACTGACTTGTGCAAAAGGCGCACAACTCTATCTTGAATAACAACCATAAGACGGCATATATCGATATATTCCTCTGTAAACTTCAGTCGATGTTCATTATCCTCTTCTTGGTAGAATTTGCAGGCGATAGATAGCTCTGGCACGCTAAGAGGACGTCTCGACGTTGCGACAACGGCAAGGATCCGTGAAACAGTATCGAAGCTGTCTTTATCCGCTTCTAGGGCCATTTCTAGCAATTTGGCATAGAGGGAATGCAATCCTTGTGGTAAGCTCTGTAGTTTCTTGATTGCATCTCGTGATCCGCTACGTGCCAATTCCTCACACGCAATACCAACCCATAGAAAGGTTCCTTCTGCCTTTTCTTTAAGTATGCGTGATACATCTCGTTTTGTTCTCCCGGTATAGCATTTTCTCAATGCAAGCTCATTGATTTTCTGGTCAATGAATCCCTGAAGATCATCCTGGACTTCCTGATAACTGCACAAGTCTTTCGATCTATATGGATGGAGGTACTCCCGGATTTCAGGGAACGGTCGACTAATTATCAGAAAGTGTATTCTACCGACTGTGGGATCATTCTGATTTCCACAACTTTGGGTAATTTGCGTCAACAGCATTCTCTGCGAACTTTGGTCGCATTCGTCCAAGGCATCAATGATACAGTAAAGTTGTTGATATGCATTATCGTATCCTACTTCAATGAATATGGCCCACAATGCATCAAATGAATCGAACAGCTTTTCCCCACGCTCCTTAAACTTGGGGAGTAAGTGTTTCATTAAATGCGGGCGTTGCTTAACCAGCTGGGATAGAAGACCACGTAGTATCGCAGTTGCTGTACAACCTTCTGGAGAACTGGAGTCGCAGAAGAAGTATGCAAGAGCCTTTTTTTGGCCTATCATATCACATTGATTCAAGAGAATGTCCACCAGGGTGATCGCCATGGTTGTTTTTCCAGTACCTGGGTAACCATAAAACCACATCACTCTTTCAGAAGGGGCTCTAGGCGATGCGAGCCAAGCCCGAAGTTCGTCCGTGTCTTTGATCCAGTCGCATGTGCCAGGAGCGCGGTCTCCTTTGCGTCGCTTCAGCGCGTTCTTATTTTCCTCGGGGTCGATTATGAAAAGACTTCGCCGGCACGCCTCTTCCTCAGGAGTGAATTGTTTTCCTGTGACCTTGTCAGTGTATAGGTGACTTGAAAAGAAGATGACATACGTTGTCTTGGGAGAATAACGGACAGCAGCTGTTTTGCATAAGCTGCCGCAGTCAGGGCCGCATAACCCTGCCATTCTTTTCGTTTGTGAGAATCCGAGTAGTCACAAATTCCACGGACCACTAAGCATGGAAGTTGATCCATCAAACCTGCCGCCTCCATCTCAAAGCAGAGGATGTTCTGTCCCTTGGCGACTCGGTCACGTGTCTCTGCATCTTTCATAACTTGATTCCCGGAAGCGATTATTCCATAATGGAAATCTGGTTCGTCTGTCACTCGTGGCGGACGAGACAATAGTTGCGTCCGGTCGCACGTTGAGCAGTCATGGGTGCCGTCTTGATGTTGATATGTTGCATGAAAAAGCAAATCATTAGTGGGCCGGGAAAATTGCTTTCTCATATCGTTGTTGGATTCGAGTGCCCTCATCACAATCTGCTTGATTACTCGCTTCCCCTGCATTCGGTCTTTCTCCAAATGGCTCACTGCTGTCAACAATATTTTGGGCGGTTTGTTGAGAAATCCTGTGAGCTGAAGTTCGGCCTGGGTTTTCTTCCCATAATCATATTGTATTACACCACTTCCGTTCCCAGTCGGCTTGCTGATCACGACATCGCCTAGCCGAATATCAACATTCGTAGGTACTCCGCCTCCAATGCCGACCATTAGGCCAAATTGCAGTGACGGGAATGTGGCCAGCATTTGTACTAGCACCGTGGTTGCCGATGTGGTCCCGTATATTCCTGATGGCAAGCAAGCAATCACCACGTTATGGCCGTTCAAGCTACCGAGAGTATAGATGTTGTCATCACTAAACGCCTGAGGAAGGGGACCGTGACGTTCATCTAACATGATTTGGGACGCAGCTAGTTCCACTGGTAGCGCGCAGACCCATGCTACGGTGTAGTCATCGTGCGAAAGTGTCAAAATCGCCATTGCAGTATAATATCTGAGCGCGTTGTAGTGGAATAGTAAGTCCTTCACGGTTTTGATTAAGATAGTTTCTATCACTCTCGATGGCCTTGAATGCATCTTTATAAGATCGGAGTCTAGGACATCGAGCGGGGTTGCTCGGCTGCGTACTGCAGGCAGGCTGTGCGCAAGGCTGATTGTTGGGTTAACGCCAACGCATAAGCCAGTTCTCTGGCAAAAAGTATTATGATCCATGCAATTAAACGAGGCAGAATCCGGAGTGGTTGGCAGCATATGGCAAGGAGGCAATTGGCTATATTGACCATAGTTTGTGCCCGTCCGAGAGCCAGTCCGATTTCTGAATCTGAGATTCGGAGCCACGTCACCATTCTTCAACGTTCTATGTCCGAAGAATAGGATTCGGGTAAAGACCTGTGTAAGTGAACGGCTGCAATCAGAGTGGCTGGTCTTCTACTCTCTCAGTAATATGCTTTATTTTAACTTAACTATATATATTGATTAGGACATTGGATGATTTGAAAAACCTCTTATTGTTGTGTTGGGGCGCTGCAATTGGATATAGTTCTAACGGTAGATCAACTGACTTTGCAGAAACCACAAATCTCGAGTCACTCCAGTGCGTTCTGCTCCATAGACATATCCAGTTCCTTGCCAGCTAACTTTTTCTTTTTCTTATTCTTCTTGGCTTTTTTAGACTTGCCAATCATTAATGACGACTTTTCTTCTTCTGCTGGCCCAGGTGGATCTATATTGACAGTGACATCAGCAGATCTTTCCTGCTCTAAAGCATCAGGTATTGTATCTTGGATCCACTCTGGGATAGAATTAGCGATATTCTGATCTTCGGCTGGGGCGAGAGGAGTACAGTCACTTAGACTCTCGACTGGGACCAGATCAATTCTTTCGGGCTGGTCAGATAAAATGATTGGGGAGAGCTGGGAGTCCTCTGGCGGGGTGACTTGGGCATCAGTTTCCCCGGCGAGCAATGAAAAATTTTCAGACTGCTTAGATGCTGAAGAATGAAGTTCTCCTCGAGGCGAATGGATGACACTGGCGGAAGCCGGTTTTATGTTGCTTTCTATGACTAGATAGTAAATTAGGTTATTAGTATAGGGTCTTTGCAAATCAACTATAAACCATACCTATGCCACGAATTCCGACAAACTTTTTACAGGTCTCCAGACCTCTGACGAGAATATCGAGCTTTTTAGTCAATTGTTCTCTTAGGCTCCGATATTCTTTGGTTTCACCCGCGATACAGGTGACCATCTCTGGTGTCATTTCAAATACCGCAATAGGGGAGAAAAGATCCGATAGTGGTACGACGAGCTTATTTTCAACTGCCTCAACAGCAACATCATCGATGAAGCGCTTCAGAGCCACCTATGATACAGTCAATATGGATCATATAGCATCGCAGGAAACACTCGCCTTGTAATATGCCAGCATGCAATCCAACGCCTCAGCAGACGCAAACCGACCCATGTCAGGCTCTGTAGACTGGATGATTCGACGAGATAGACCCTGCAGGTCTACAGATCCGACCTCACTGGCAACTGTTTTCATGTCTGATGCGTTGAAGAAGGCTTGAATGGATCTCATGATCTCCTTCTCACGGCGCTCGTTGCGAATTTTCTGTAGGTTCTCGGTGAAATAATGATTATAGGTGATAGGGTGGCCGTGGGTATGTGGTAAGAGCAATTCCAAGATTTTTTCTTGTCCTGCTTGTCGAAGATCGTCTAATTTAGGCTCAAAAATTTCCCGCATTAGAACTGTCGAAGTGGCGTTATCAGCGATATGTGCAATTGTTGAGCCTATGAATTGTTTTACGGCATCTGCTACTTGAGAAATATGGCTGCTGGTAATACCTTCCCATAACGTGCATTGCTCCATGAACAATTCAGAGATTATCATTGGGTTGAAGGTTCCCGGTAACTCTCGGCCTCGAGTTCTTTTGAGAATCTTCTCAATATGTTGGATGTATTCCGCACGGGTCAGCATGATTTGACCGTCGTGATCAAGATTCTTGGGGTCACTTGAAGGAGCGATCTTTCTGCGATGACCATGACGGCTAATATTGTCCGCGAAAGTTTCGTTTAGATTCTGAACCACTGCACGCAGTCGCTTTCGATATCCCGAGTCAGCGTGTATGTCATCAAAAAAGGCACTATTGTATGTTCCATCAACGGCAGCTTTCACGGTTGTTTGAAATGCCTGGCTGATATGAAAAAGATAAGCTTGCTGCTGCTGTAAAGTTTCCCGGGCATTACCAAGGCGTTTTAGCTCCTCGTTCGACTTGTCAACTTGAACTTTTATCTCGTCAATCAAATTTGGCAACTCAGTGGCTATCTGAGACAGCAGCAGTGTGCTCAGACGGTCTCTTAACCCGTCGATCCCAAGTAAATTCTTGGGCATGAACTCCCAGACACCTTGCGAGAAGAACTCCCGCTCTTCTGCGTCACGGTCAGAGAGTGTTGCTCGACCCTTTTCAGTATCCATGTTCTTCAGAACGTGCCATCCCAAACGAAAGTCGACCTCTTGATTTTTGGCTAACGAAACGAACATTTTCTCGGTTTCCGAACCAGGAATCAGAACATCAGGTTTTGTGATAACCCCCATGGTCCTATATCCGGATTCGTCCGCAGTGCGAGCCAGACGAAGCACAATTTGATTTGCAAAATCATTTTTAGCCGAGACAACCGCTAGAATAATACTTCTTGGTTCTCTCATATACTTCTGCACGACTTCTTGTACAAGCGTCACGTCCGCTGCGGACTGTTGTTTGGTTTCTGAGTGGATGAGGCCCGGAAGATCAACAATGGTCAAATGAGGCCGATCGGGTCCTGCGACCTCTACCCGGAGTATGTCATTTGAAAAGGCTTTGCCGTGCGTCGAGATTCCCATGATACTTTTAGCATTTTCGATCAGAATGGGTAAGCTGTCGAAACTGTCTAGGGTTTCTCGAAATGTGCTTAATGAGCGCTGTTCTGATTCGCTTCTTGAGGGGTGAGGGACGATAGATACGCTCACCCCGATCTGCGAACTCTTGCGTAGCACTAGTTCAGTGGGAAACCTTGTACAGAGATTACTCTTCACTGGGAATGCAACCCCAGATATTGCTTCCAAAACGGAGCTCTTCCCAGACGATTGATCGCCGCAGACGATAATTTGTGGTAGCGACACATAGTGACTGATCCCTTGTAAACGCAAAGTGTCCACCGAGTCCAGGAGGCTAAGTTGCTCCTGCGTGCAGATGCCGGATAGAGCATCTGTAGAGAATGCCGTCATTACCATAGTATGTAAAGGTGTCGAGTAAGCAAGACAGAATGATTTCTAATATCAGGGGCGTAGGAGAAAGTTGGCGTAGGAGAAAGTTGACGTAGGAGAAAGTTGACGTAGGAAATTTTGTAAGGAGGGAAGTGAAATTGCTTGATTAATCTAACTAATCCTTGTACCAACAGTGGAAAACACTAGCTATTTATGCTTGTGAGCAAGATTGTGATACTTCTATCCTGATACTGACCATCCCTTGAGACTCCAATATGAAACAATCCTGTCAAAGAGATGTACCGTACGCAAAGAAGCCTTTATATGTAATGAAACAATCTGAATAAAGGCAGAAACAAATGGCAGAAACAGCACAAAGATTGTTTATGCCAACAAAAGTATCGATACACTTTGAAGTAGTATTTACGGACAATATATGATCCATCGGTCATTGCAGTTTGTGTTGCAATTTTCAGCCTCACCTTCTGAGTGATTGCGCCTATCGCAGAAAATGAAGAAGAATCTTCGTTGCTATCTTGTATCACATGGAAGGTCTAGATCAAAGTCGTTGCAAGGGAATTCAAGAGCCTGCTATATTCCTTACTTTCAGAATATCTGATAGCATTGTCTACCGTCGGACTCAAATATCTGATACATTTCCCTGCATCTTTCCAATATGGTAATCCTTGGTCCACATAACCCTAGGCGATATACAATACGTGACCATAAAAAAGCATTCCAGACAGGCGAGACAATTATTAATCAGTTAAAACCTCTCTATCAGCTTCCTGCTTTTGGTCCTCCTCATTTTCCTTTCGTGTTTGCAGGAAATCGTCTAGTGTCTTGTGAATAGGAACCGGGTAGTACGACTCCTAAAATACGTACCTTTAGCATGCCATGGTGCATTTTTCAATTTATAAATAACATACCAAAGAAGATAATGAAGAGGACCAGATACCGGTAGATTCTGAGCAAAATGTTGTGACCTGGCCGGTTTCCTTGACACGGATGCCGAGGAATATTTCAGTGTCACAAATGATGCACATTTGGAATGCCTTTTTTATTAGGTTTTCTCTACGCCGATTGCGCTTCTGAAGGTACCGCCTTCGCTCGATCTGAGCGCTAGAAAGGGAGGCAGATGGCTTTGTTTCGTTCTTTGTGAGTGCCGTTTCCATCGTGTTCAGCTCGAGAGAAATATAGCATAGGTGCTCTTTTAACCTTGATTTATCGAGGGGGATGCTGGATCTTATACATGGCTTTTTGGCTTACTTCTTCAGAGAACAAACTCACTACAAGTCTAGCTGATAGAGTTGAAGCTTTTGACCCGATTCAATCGATCCCAAGTTTTTAGATTGAATGAATTACTACCTTCTTGCAGAAATCGGAAACGATCCGACTCAACTACCTGCATGAAGGAATGACCAATGCTATTAATCTAGATTATCCTATTTGAATCGGCCCAAGGTAGATGATACCCACCGGGCCGAATCTGGAACCATGTCTGAGACAACCGTTGAATACCAAATCTCAATGGGCTTCCACACACAATTCTCACACCAAGGACATCCCCGCCAGGTGTATGAAGAACGTCAACGTGATGCTCAAGTCTAATTGCTTTCTGGCCCTAGACGCCCCACAACCCGCTCCAGGCCTTTGAACTCCCTGCTCATGGTGGCCGCTTAAAGCGCTTGCGCACTGGTCGCTACAATTAAGCACTGAAATTGCGGGTTTGATTTCCTTTCAAAAATCTTAATATGGCCATTACTTTCGGATTTGGCAACCTTTCCTCTTGTTTCGTCTGTATCACGAGAGAATACTGTGAATTAATATTTGAACATAGAATTCAAGCTGATACATTGCTATGGACTCGGTAGACTAATCAAGTAGTAAAATATTCCATACTAGTCACACGCGAGCAGTAATCCTAGTTGAGGTCGTAAGTGCCTTGTTCAAATATCAATATCGCTAGCTGGGCGAGAGATGTTGAATCTCCAGTGGTGTTGATTGACAGGGTCCTTCTGGTAAAGGTTGAGCTCAAAGAACTTGTTATGAGCACCACATTTATAATTTTTGTACCTTCTTCAAATCAGTTTTATTTGAACGCGAGAATGGATCATCTGATAAGTGGACTGACGCATTCAATTTCTGAAAGTTTCCGATGATCAAATCTTGCTCGGTAACCTCCAAAAATCCACCTTGGCTCTCTGCGAAGCTATCCGGGTCTGGGATAAAGTAGCGCTTGGCCTCGACAGGGCCATAATTGACTTGCTGGACAAATTGTACGGCAAATTCTGGAACATTGTTGGGATTCCGAAAGTACGAGTCTGAGTTTGACACGGGAGAAGATTGGGAATTTCCTGCCCATGCCATGAATCGCTGGAACTTGGTCTCGTGCATCAGGCGAGCCTCTCTATAAGGGGTGATGAAGGAACAGCAAAA
Organism: Talaromyces stipitatus ATCC 10500; assembly: GCF_000003125.1. NCBI lineage: Eukaryota > Fungi > Ascomycota > Eurotiomycetes > Eurotiales > Trichocomaceae > Talaromyces > Talaromyces stipitatus. The sequence goes on from NW_002990114.1 coordinate 307,337, forward strand.
GGAAGACATCGTAAACGGAGATAGCAAGCACTAATTAGAATTGAACTCACACTTCAGAGATTGATGGGGAGGTTTATGACATGGGTGGATTCAGCTCTGCTTTTATAACTCTTCCAAGCCTCAAAGGTGCAAAAAACGACCGACCTCGTTGAATGCTTGATCTTGAATGCATTTTAAAAAGGCAGTCCAATATTTGTAGCATGTGTCTTACACGAAACTCCTCCACTTTCGCACGGTCACGTCGCTTTTTGTCTGATCAGTCAATCACAGACTCCAGATTGGGGGCATTTTGGAAGATATGTCATAATTCCGGGTGAGCTAATACATCCTCTGTACATGAACACGCACTTTATATGCAGGATGGTCCAGCACACCAATTAAGCAACTGTATTCGGGGGCATTCCCGCTAGGGCCTCTGCCGCAAGACCCACCTCAATGATGAGCTAGATCTGTCCATGTCAGTACGTCAAATATAAATACGCCAGAGAACCCACCGATAAAGAATTCTTTTCTGAATCAGGGGCAGCCGGCCTGTCATCTCCATCCTTCTGAACAAGACACAACAGCTGTCCCTCAATCCACATTCATTATCGCATCTTTTTGTACTAGTGATTTCAGTTACCGGAACATCTCTCATTTATACAAGTTCTTTTTGCACCATATTGTTCAGCTTTTGAGCGTTTTAATTCCGAACCTCCTCTAGACCTCTCCGTTTGTATCTGCTTGAAGAAAGGTGTTGCAAAGGGTGAACAGACCATATTTATTCTTTCCTGATCGCGGAAGCCCATCTCTGATTCTCAACATCTAGCCTCTGATCGACAGTCAAATCTCCAACTACAACAACTTCTTCTTTTCGGTGACGGGACTGTCAACCCAGCGTGGCTAGATAAGGAGGCCACCGAAGGTCCCTTCCAGGATCAAACCTCGACAAGCCAACACCAGCCTCATCAAACGAACGACGGAGAGTTATTTAGTCAACTTGGTTCCTCGCATCAACTCGAAGAACTTTCGCATCTCGATTTTAATGATAACCTCCCTTCTGATTTATCCATTACCACCCACAACTATAACTCTAGAGCGACTCTAGGAGTTCCCGAGCCTCGCAAGCAGCATGCACTAGTAAATTGCAACCACTGCGGACGACAATTTTCCAAAGGCCATCGCTGGAAGTATGTATCTCGTCCAGACTTTTTCAATGTCTCATCTCCAAATGCCTCTTCTAACTTCATCTTTCAGTAAACACCGTAGAGCATACGTATGTTCTGACACGAGTTGCCAAAGATACATTTTCCCTGGTCTGCCTTGTAGCCCTGAACAAGACGACAAGGCATTCGGAGATAATGCTGACCTCCGTCGACATATGATTACCCATCAAGATGTCGATGCAATTGACAGAGAGATGGTTCCATGTCAAATGGGAAGATGCGGGGGAAAGCTGATGAGAAAAGACAAGCTCTCGCGCCATCAACAGCGAAAACATAGGTTGGAAATGTTGTTGTAAGTAGTACGACCTTAGCTGGCGACTCTTTTGTTGTAGGTATTCATTCATTAGAATTTGGAATAAATCGAAGACATTATTTTATCATTAAGTTGCACTATGTTAAGCTACCTAAGAAGTTGATCTGCTGTATCCTCCAATAACAGCCTTTGATTTCTATTCCCATATGGCATACAGTGGCAGATTGTCACACAAGTTGGCGCATTTTTTGGCTGATTTAGAATTTTAAGCAAGAGGCTCGCTGTCAGTTGAGGCGGCATGCTTTCCGGCATCTCCGATAGTTGTACGTTATGGAAACCGATCGAACGGAGGGAGCTCTTGTTTATGACTAAAATATTCCTCAAAGTTTCATAGTTGACCAGTAAAGAACAAAAGTCGATTTGGCACACGTCCAATGCGCACTGAGAGAGCAAATCCAGAGCCGATTGGGACTGCGTCACTCGAAGTTTTCGCATGCCGCTCAAAAGTTCCTGCAAAGCCCCAGATAACGCCATGAGATCTGAAAGCTTTACATGGTGCGGCTGGAAATGTAGCCCCGATAGATGAACAGTGTCAACTAGACTACCCCGCAGACGAGCCAGAGCAAGAGCATTTGATATCACCTGCACGTGGTGCTCGTAAGACTTCTCCGTCATCGTCATGTCCGGCTTAATGTATGATTCCAGCCATTCATTACATTCCAGTACCGTGCAGAAATGGAGGGTCAGCTCCCTCATTTGAGGAAACACTTGGAAGGAATGCGATAGCGCTGTCTGGTCCATGTTTCCCTCTATAATCAAGTTCTGCTTCTTACACAGCTTCTGTAACGAATGATATATCATCATGTATGGGGGACATTCGGTTGGGGGATACCCGAAGTCATACAATGATCTAGCCTCCTCAACGTAGTCTTCTGGGGTTAATGCCATTGACTTGAAGTAATTAAAATCGACTACATCTAATCATTGTCAGCTAGCTGTCTCCAGGTATGTAAAAAGTTCTCTTACCTGGTTTCAGCAATTCCGGTACCACATACGTAAATGAAACAACGTGATGGCGGATCTCCGAGTTAGACAAGTTTCTGAGTTCTCGAAAACCACTTCTGGAGAACTCAAAACGAACGAATTGGAAGATCGACGGTATGCATATCGCCCTCATTCTCCTGTTTGTCCCAGACAGTTGTTTTCGTTCCCATGATGGAAGTAATTGAAGGATGAGGATGATGATCTCGATAGGTAACCGGTCTAGGCCACGTAGTGCTCCGATATTTCGCATGGTGATGAGGTTGTGAAGCATCAGATAGTATGAGCAACCGGTAGGGTGCAGGCAATTTTTATGTCTATACTTCAGCCGAATAAGACTTCTCTAAAATTGCACGGAAACAAAGACTAAGACCTATATTGACGCGCTGAATCCGATTAAATTGCTTTTGAATCAGTTGCAGCTCTGACTCAAATGTCCGCAGAGCTACTTCAATAAAACAGGATATTCTCGAATAGTTACAAGAAGGACCCACTATATGATCACTTGAAATGGAGGCGAAATTTCTTGCTTCACAAGTACTTCTCGTTAAAATTTCTTTGATGTACATACCACTATATCAAGTCTTACTTACCGATCCGCAACGAGCCTGTCACGGATTGGATCGACTCATTCGATTCAGATCGTTCTTCTTGCTAGCCAGCGTACCAACCAACCAAGTTTCGCCATCGCCTGTTATGAGTAAGGCCTAGATTAGACATGCAATTCAACACCATCTAAAACGAAAAAGACTCGTGTGCCAGGCCATTGATCTGAACGATGATCGTGCAAGAGCGGCGCTGTTACCCAATTTAACTATTTTCCAAATTCTCTAGGCAAGAGGCACTCGAAATGTCTATATATTATTATTCCCAAATCCTTCTTTAGGTTCGTTCCATTAATGTATATTGAGTGCTGTGAGCGTTGTTCAGCCGAGGCAGAGAATATGAGTGAACAGGAAATTCAGGGGCTGTTAAGCGGCAATCAATTCGCCGCCAATGTGCGGGACCGCGTTAGACGGAAGAGAAAATTGTACTCTGTTGGCTTCATTCTGGGGTTTAAACTGCGATTGGCATTAGGGATACTAAAGAAGTCGGAGATGGAAGTGTACACATGGCACTTGCGAAGTTTGTTGACGCGAGATTACAGCGACGGGAAGCTGGTGGTGGTTGTTACACGTCGTTGTGAAACGTACATGTTAGAGGAGATGCAAAAGGCGACTCATCAACTAGCGGAGTTGCGCCAGAGAAAGTTTCCGAAGTGAGACATATTGTACTCTTAGTGACGGAGACAGAATTCTGAACTGACCCTATGAGTGCTTTAGTCACACCGCAGCAATCTCAGTTCTTTGCCTGCCGACGATAAATCCTACGCAGCCTAGTTATTCTAAGTCAAGTTGATAGTGCGACTGATCTAATAAGTCCTTTTCGCAACCCAAGTGAGGTGAATTCAGGGCCCTCCAAGTTATGCCTTCGGTGTCAAGGAGAGGATTTTGACGGACGTCTTTGCATTGTAGTTTTGAAGCCTGAAAGCTTTGTAAGCTACGGTTGTTAGCATGCCAAGTATCACTCCCTCCGAAGATTATGTTTTCTCTGAATGCACCACCTAGAAATCACCAAATAATGTATTGGTGGGATCCCTTGTTATATCTGTGGTGAGACATCCAGACACTCTTAGTGTCCATCAGCTTTCGAAGATCTAACAGAGAACGCTTTAATTCTTAGAGGCTGCATGTGTCCATATAGCTATATACATGTTATTTACAGGCAGACTTTTTAACATAAGCGAAGTCAAAACGGAAATACCATGTTTAACAAGAAGATTCTGCAGAAGCGTTAAGACATTCCACAAATGGCATGCGAATGATAGACAGCAACAGATCAAAAAAGTTGTCATGAGCACCCTGGCTTTATCTCCTTTATTGGCGTCCTCCTCATTTTTTCATTGCGATTCCACTTTACTCTGAGCCTGGATAAACGAATCTAATTCCCAAATGTACAGTAGTTTGCACCTTCAGAGTAACAGCTAACACTCTCTTCTCTTTCTTCTGAAACAGTGCTAGGAGTTTCCTAGTCTACATACAGCTAGATCCGGAATAACCCTCGCTCGTGTAACTTTCTCCGTGGCGTATTGCGCATTCGCAGATTTGATACGCCCGTAAATTACATGTATCACTACCTACTCGTAGGCTTGGGTAGTGCGCAAATTTATTTTACCTACTCCGTAGTATATGCGTGTTTTTCCATAGGTGGCCGGCCCAATATTGACCCGAGATGTCAGCAGTGATCGGAGTAACTATAAACACGAAGAATCTGCCATTTACTTCGGCTTTCTCGCCCATATCTGACATTTTAGTTTTCGTAATATATATGTTGTTACTAAGGTATAGCGTTACTTTACAATAGATTCTCCTGGATCTTAATCGACAACTAATGTTAAATAAAAACGGCTCAACATTTTGTATAATTAATTCAAGGGTAGTTAGTTTACGGTATAATTGTGAGTAATCAACTCAATTCGTCTCAGATTGCTGAAGCTGGTTAATGCCATTCAAGCACAATTAAAGACATCGCTCCACTTTGCGCTTATTAAGTCCATTCAAATGAATGAGAATGGTGTCTAGCAAGAATAATCCTTTGGATCTGGATCGACTCCATCCGTGTTGAGAAGTAACTTAACTATTGCCTCATGCCCCTCTGATGCAGCTCTTGATAGTGGTGTCTGGCCATCATTATCCTTTAGATCTTGATCAACTCTGCCTGTGTTGAGAAGTAGCTTCACTGTTGCCTCATGCCCTTTATATGCAGCTATTGACAGTGGTGTCCGGCCATCATTATTCTTTAAATCTGGATCAACTCCATCCGTGTTGAGAAGTAGTTTCACTATTGCCTCATGCCCTTTTGATGCAGCATAAAATAGTGGTGTCGAGCCATCATCCTTTGGATCTGGATCAACTCCATCTGTGTTGAGAAGCAGCTTCACTATTGCCTCATGCCCTTTTGATGCAGCATAAAATAGTGGTGTCCAGCCATTATTATCCTTTGAATCTGGATCGACCCTATCCGTATTGAGAAGTAGCTTTACTATTGCCTTATGCCCTCTTGATGCAGCTCTTGAAAGTGGTGTCCAGCCATTATTATCCTTTAAATCTGGATCGACTGTATCTATGTTGAGAAGTAGCTTCACTACTGCCTCATGCCCTTTATATGCAGCCATTGACAGTGGTGTCAGGCCATTATCAGTTCTTGAATTTGGATCGACCCCATCCATGTTGAGAAGTAGCTTCACTATTGTCTCATGCCCTTCTGATGCAGCATAAAATAGTGGTGTCCAGCCATCTCTATCCTTTGAATCTGGATTGACACCATCCATATTGAGAAGTAGCTTTACTATTGCCTCACGCCCACTTGATGCAGCATAAACTAGTGGTGTCCGGCCATAATTATCTTTTGAATCTGGATCGACTGTATCCGTGTTGAGAAGTAGCTTCACTATTGCCTCATGTCCTTTTTGTGCAGCCTCTGATAGTGATGTCTGGCGAGAATTATCCTGTGAATCTGGATCGATTCTATGCATATTGAGAAGCAGCTTCACTACTGCCTCATGCCCTTTTGATGCAGCATAAAATAGTGGTGTCTGGCGAGAATAATCCTTTGAATTAGGATCGACTCCATCCACATTGAGAAGTATGTTGACTATTGCCTCATGCCCTCTTAATGCAGCATAAAATAGTGGTGTCCGGCTATCTCTATCCTTTGAATCTGGATTGACTCCATCCATGTTGAGAAGTAGCTTTACTATTGCCTCATGCCCTCTTGATGCAGCTCTTGATAGTGGTGTCCGGCCATCATTATCCTTTGAATCTAGATTGACCCCATCCATATTAAGAAGTAGCTTTACTATTGCCTCATGCCCTTCTGATGCCGCGTATGATAGTGGTGTCCGGCCACGATTATCTTTTGAATCTGGATCGACTGTATCCGTGTTGAGAAGTAGCTTCACTATTGCCTCATGTCCTTTTTGTGCAGCCTCTGATAGTGGTGTCCGGCCATCATTATCCTTTGAATCTAGATTGACCCCATCCATGTTGAGAAGTAGCTTTACTATTGCCTCATGCCCTTCTGATGCCGCGTATGATAGTGGTGTTGAGCTATGATCATCCTTTGGATCTGGATTAGCCCCGTATTGGATGCTAATCCGAGCAGTACTCTCATTCCCGTATTTAGCAGCCCATAGTAGTGCGAAGCTATTTTTATTTTGACGGTCATACCGATAAAGACATGGAATAAACACGGAATAACAATGTCGGCTGGTCCGAGATAATGCGCTTATATCCTTTTCTGTTTCGAGGAATTCTGTCAGGAGTTGTAATAATTCAGTAGGTAAATCTATCAGTTTCATTGTGATTTGCTAGGGATGTTCATAGAAAGCGTTGAGAGGCTGGGAGTCGGGATTTCAGTCCAAGAACCCGTTGCTGGTCAACAGGAGACAGAAGTGTTAGGCTTGCTCTACTAACTTTACCAGGCAGTTTTAGAACACGTGTTCAGACTATTGTATTTTACCGCCATTCATGTATTGTAAATAAAAGTCTGTATCGACAGATACTGTATTATCTCCGCATTAACATTATTCCTACACTATTCTATATTTATAATAGCGTCTTGGCACTGTTTCAGAGGAAAGAGAAGAGAGTGTCAGTTGTTACTCTGAAGGTGCAAACTACTGTATGCCAGATAGGGAGAGTCTTGGCTAATGTTGAAAAAAGGGTGCTATACATTCATTAGTTCGGGAGCGCCACAATTGACAGTCAAACTAAGAGTTTTAAGACTAATACCGTTCGCCGATTTCACAAAGTCGTTGGCCATCACCCAGGACAGACTCCTCTCATCTGCGCTGCCATCGAGGCTGAGTAGGCTCTCAGCAATATCGTAAACCGCCTCCACCTCTCGAGAAATATCCTTTGTATCTCTCGCTTGCATCATACTCTGTCCAATATCTCCTACAAAGCATCAGCGAAATGATCGCAAACATCAATGTGGAGATTTCCTTACCAATTTTGATTTCACCATCTTCATTGAGATATGTATTGTCACAATGCAAGTTGCCATGTACAATGTTGAGAACGTCATGAACATAGATCAATCCTTGGATCACCTATGTACTCATTAGTCATACTTTCAAACCATGGCGATTGTACTTTGAACCTTTTTGCAAATCGTCGCCACCGCAATTCGGTCAATCAGCTTAAATTGCTTCATTTTGGACAGTGATACTCCCGGTCTCTCATAATGGAGGTAGATTCCATCTTCAATGACTGAAACACGCATGAGATTCAGTAGATTGGGATGGCTGGTTAGCTGGAGAGAATTTAAATCCCCATTCACCTCATCAAGATCTAATTTCTTGAGAAATTTTGATCGGCGAGCGGAGGAGTTTAATTCCACCTCCATTCCACAATATGCCTGCCCAGATGTGTCCGGAAATTCGACATGAATATTTTCAATTGGAAGGGAATATAGAGACTCCTTGAAGCCATCTATTAGAGACAGAACAGTTTTCCTGTTGTCAATGGTTTCCTTGCCATGAGCGTCTTGAATAAAATTTGATCGTCCTCCGGACATGCTGTCCAGAGCAATCGTTGTTCCGCCACATTTGCACATTTTGCGTCCGAGCTGGGGTTAACTGTAGTTCAGGGAATATAGGAGGAAAGTCATAGAAGATGATCATTTATATAGTTCAGGTCTGAAGTCTCCATGGAAGGTAATAACAAGATCTAGAATATTCGCCAAACTAAATTGCCCTGATTTATTGGAACGAATATCTGGCTGGCATGAAACACACTCTGGCAACAACTAAGAGATCCCACCATCGCAACGTATTCCGATTCAAAAGTCCATACGGTAGAGCTACTTACGATGAAACAAAAAATTCTTGATAGTTATAAGTGTAAAGAATATGATCACAAGGTCACGTGATGACTAGTGATTCCGAGGCTAATTATAGTCTCAACCCCTGAGTTGTATGTAACTAGAGAGACAAGCAATACACAGAGATTCAACGCATCGAATCATCTCCTTATTAATACTGACAAGCAACTGATCATTGATCACTATTACTGAACGATATCAATCCTCTGAGTCTATACGATCCATCCACCGATTTCTTTACAATAAGAAGGATCACTGTATGACCACTTTAAATAGAAGTGAATATTTTTTACTTTGGAATTACTTGTATTAGAGAGCCTGTCACGGATTAGATTGATTCATCCAATTCAGATCATTCCTCTTACAAGCAGGCTAACCAGTAGACCCACTAAACCAACCGAATTTTGTCTGCTATAAGGAAGGCCCAGATTAGACATACGATTCACACCATCTAGAGCAAAAATACTTGTGAGGCAGAGATAAATCCGCACGATGATTGAAAAGCCGGTGCGCGCTTACGCTCGCTTCAATTATTCTCCAAATCCATCGCTCCAGACCAAACCTGCTGTCACGATTCAGAACATTTCAGTGCCACGCGGTGCCCACTACTGTATTACGACTGACAATATTGTCACCGAAATGAAAACTATCCCTGGCACCATAAACGGTATTCATGTTTTGTAGGATAGTGATATGACTCATTCAATTAATTAACTTTTCCCAACAAGACTGCCACCATTTAAATCGGCTCAATCGGTCTGAATCTGTCCTCCCGACAACTCACCGAATCCAGTTGAAACTATTTTCGAGCTCTTTGGTACAGTCCCTCTTCCTTTTTACTTCGATCGGAATTATCCACGAAGAACATATCAAGACTGACGCCTTCCCTACCAATCCACAACGATTAGATTGGTCATCCGAACAAATTCGTTGCTGTTACCCGCAGGCCTACGAACGGGTCACGAACTCCCTAATTTCATCGAACAAGCCACGGATTAGCTAGTATGCATTTACCCTTCAAAATTTTTGTGTAGAGGGACTTCAATCTGCATCAATCCTACGCATTCCAGCTGACCTCACCGCAAATTGCCCGAATCACCCCATTCGGTTCGATCGAATCACATCCTTCTAGCACCACGATGAAGTGCAAACTAACATGACCAATAATATTGCCCCTTAAAGAAAGGTGTTGCAGATCTCCCACGGGAATTAAGCATGTGCCCAGCACCATAACAGATTTGCGCTTTTTTGCAATACGAAGAATTGTGACTGGTTCAGGTAACCCACCATTCCGCACTATATACTCATTATCCAATGGGACTACTAGGACTTGGATCGGCTCAATCAATCTGAATACGTCCAACAACCTTTTCCAGAGGCTTTTGAAGATTTTCAATTAGCTGTGTAACTCGGCTTGTAAATCTTGTTGGAGCATCATCTCTCACTCAATATCTATCAAATTATATCGTAGTATGACTAGACCGTCAGAAATGACATATCGAGGTATTTTAACAGCTACTTGTCCTCTGTTTCCTGTGCATAACCTATGGATAGGAGTAGAAAGTTGTTGGAGGAGCAATGGCAAGCCGGGCCTGCCCTATGAGCTTGTGCTTCGAGCCACGGTGTTTTCTGATGAGCGGTTGCTATTTTGTCATTAGCTGGTGAGTCACTATGAAATTAGGAATGCCCTACCTTCGCCAGCTCATCGGCAGACCTAACTGAGGTGGTTGCAGCCAAAAACCTTACAGCATCCGAGTCTTCAGGCCATCGACTTGGATCAGTCAGACCTACCGCACTGTGATCCTCAGACCTTTTCTCCATCAAGTCTATTGTTATGACTCTCAACGCTTCCAGAGTCTGACTTTGGGAGCTACCCCGTACTTGGATATCCTCCAGATGCGCTGAAGGGGCCTGTCAGTGATAGGATCTACCAATGAGACTTTTCATCTTACCTATTTTGACTGTTCCATCAAGACCCATGAGTATGCTTGAGCATTTCAAAGACCGATGTTCGAACCCTTTTGCCATTAGATATGATACCCCATCAAGCACCTAGAATGAGTTAGACCTTTGTAGACAAAGGTAAAAGGAAACAGGAAGGATGACTTGACAGAGAATCGCTGCTAGCTGAGCTTCACTCAGAAAGGGATCACAAAGAACCACATCTTCCAAGGTTATGGAAAGATCCTCACCCAGAGCATACATCGATTCCTCTTGGTAATAATACTCTCTTGCGGATAGTACATTTTCGTGTTGCAGGTGACTGAAACATAACAGCATTTTGACTCCAGTGTCACCGGTATACTACCTCAATGTAAAAGTCTCGGAATGCGCCCCACGATGAACAACGATGGCAGTATCTCCAGCAAGATCGCAGGTTAACTCCTTTTCGTACGTGTTCCATGGAGACTCATATCTAATCAGGAGTGTCGGGTTCATCTTCTTGACTGACGTTGGCTGAGAAGGGGCGTGGCCTAATGCACCTAGGCATTGAACGAAGATGACGTCAATTTGAGAGAATGGAAATTATTCAGAGCGGCATACAAAAGGTTAATGTATCCGTAGTGTGGAGGAAAATAGGAATAATTCATTTTTATTTGTGATTAGGCGTATGGATTTTATAGTTGAAAAGTGGCTCCTAGGAGATCTTCAAGGGAAGTGTGACTTAGGTAGTGCAATTCCCGCGGTTGCGAGCAGACTTCGACAAGAGAAAGATACACACTACTGCAGTTGGACAAAACGTACTTGTGAGGTTTTGCTACCAATGAATACGGCACCGTTCATGTCCAATACAGTAAACGCATTCGGGTGATAATTACCAGATCCCACCATCGCAACGCATCGCAGTCAATTGAGTTTGAGAGACCGATTGACATCGTGACCTACTCAAATTAGTAAGGTTCCGATGTTGAGTTCATAGCACCGTGACCGACTTAGTAGCATTCAATAGATTGTTTCGAACAATGCACTAATTCCCCGACAAGAGCGCCACGATTCGGATTGGCTCAATCAACCTGAATGTCCCACCGCAGTAACTCCTCGGAAAATACCTCACAAAGCATGATGTGCGTATCCATGTAGTCCTAAGCTCTACTTATTACTGTAGCCCGGTTCGGAATCAAGTCTTATCGCTCCAGGATGTGTCGATTCAATTCGGTTCCGCTCCGACTCCAGCGACTGTAGCCATGATAACCACAAGGAGATTTCTAACCATGACCCTTCGCAATCTCGTTGTCACAGAGAAGGATCTATGGGGTCTTGCCTTCTGAAATCCACTTTAAAAGACACTGATACAGTTTGTTTTTCCTGATTCATCTTTATCAGACCTTGCATTCATGGTAGCGGTGAATATGGATATCCTTGTCCTCTACGCAATAGTTGTAGGCAGCCTGTTAGGACTTCTCCTGGTCCTCCAAGCGTTGTCATTCATTTCACCATGGACCACTGTTTTTGCTCGAGTTGTTGCTCGACATTTCAGCTATCCTTATTTTTTGCGCCGTCATCGGCTTGTCGGACCATGGACTAGGGCCAGCCTGATACTCCACATTCTTTATGCGTCTCTGAATACCTTCTTGACCCTTTTTCGTACTGCGTCCGTCGCCGCTGCTGGAAAGCGAGCCGGCACGCTTGCTTTAATCAATTTGATCTTTTTGGTTTCTACTCCGCATCTGAGTTTTCTATCTGATTTTTTAGGGATATCACTACGGGTGTGTCACCGAGTCCACCGGGCGATAGGCTGGACTGTGGCCGCTCTACTCCTTTTTCACGTATCCATGGCGCTGTTCTCCCAGAGAGCTGACTTCTCCTTGCAACAAGCCAATGATCTGTTCACACTGATTGTAAGTTTCTTACCTCGTGAAGGAGTTTGAAAAATAACCAGTCATAGGGAGCCATCTCTTTCGCTATGCTCTTTGTGTGGTGTTTGCCACTCTTCAGAAGCCTGTCATATGGCACTTTCCTTCGCTTTCATCAGGGACTGACAGGCGTTGGCTTGTATGGAATCTGGCGACATCTTCCCACGGGTGTTGGCTTTCCAATGATGTGTCTGTATATTTCCTTGGGCATCTTGGCGGCGACATGTCTCATGCAAATTTTCCACATGCTCTACCACAATGGATTACTTGCTGGGCGAGGTTTCCCGCGCGCCATTGCATCTGGTGATGGAGATGGCAGCTCTATTGTGAGAGTGCGTCTCACCCTACCGCGAGCTATCCACGTGCAGGCCGGCCAATGGATCAATCTTTGGATGCCAACCCTCTCTTGGTGGTCCTGGATGCAGACTTATCCGTTCATTGTCATATCCTTTTCGCCAGGCAAACAGGGTATTCTGGATTTGCTAGTACAGTCTCGTAGCGCTACCTCCACCGCGCTGCTTCATCGCGTGCGTACCGAGAAATTGAAGGCAGTTTCTATGCGAGCACTATTCAGCGGTCCGCATGGGATCAGTCAGCCTGTGGCACATTATGAAACAGTACTGGCCGTCGCTAGCGGGCATGGTATTGCCGCTGTATTACCGTATATGAAGAAAATCATACACGGTTACAACACCTCTACGACCCAGGCGCGTAGGCTACATTTCGTGTGGCAGGTAGAAACGCTCGGTAAGGATTTCGGAGCAACGGAAACGGATTCCAGCTGACAACCCAGATGTCGTGCGAGGGGGCCAAGACCTTTTAAATCATCTCTTGGAAGACGATACACTAGATAATGGTTATGTACGTTTTCTATTCGATGTCATTGATATGCCTAGTCAAACTCATTTTTAGATTCTTTCGATTTCAATTTATGTGACGAAGGACAAGCTCACCCGTGATCGACTGCCATTTGGCAATCACAAGAGGGCAATTCTCTACCAGGGGTTTCCCAACTTACGAGACCTTATCTCCCAGGAGGCATCGGGCGAAATGATTGAAAGGCTTCCACATATTGAGGACGAAGCAGGGAAAATGCTAGTGCTAGGTAAGGGACTCAAACACAGCCAAGTGAGCAGCGGCTAATCCACATTGCTTAACTTAGTCTCCGCATCTAACGTCATGCGTGATCGTTTGCGTGATATTGTTCGAAATTACTTACACCATAACGTACGAATGGCATGCCTGGACTATCAACCGGAGTAGGAGAGGGATTATCGACCCCGTGTTTGATGCCAGAAATCCAGCTTGTTACTGTTTTGGGGTTGGAGCGCCTTTTGCTCAGATTCGCTCCGACAAATCTACCACTTGACACAGCGATTTGCATCTGGGATATTTGTTTCATGAAAGGTGAAATCATGACCAATAAGCCTTGAGTGAAGGTCTTAGGAATCTTTACAAAATTTGTATCTTTCAGATAGTAATTTGGTTTTTAGTTCAAGCTTACAATGAAAGACTTGGACTATGATATTCGGAAATAGAATCTACACAGAGGGGAAGTTGAGAGCCGCCCGAAACTTTGTCCAGGCACGATCGTGTCATGAATTATACGAAGGCAACGGGTATGGAAAACCAAGAAAGCTTTTTTGCCATCTTGTACACATGTACCTGGGCATGTAAGAATAGTGAATACATTACACCGGTTGTACAAGATCAGCAAAGCCTTGAGTCTGATATAGAACGTCTGTTCCATAAACACAGCTTTATAACCTCTATGGGAATATCACCTAGTGGGGGATATCACGGTCGTGCTCAATCTGTGCCGAGTATCGATCTATTAGTACAAATCTATACAGGGAATATACCGGCAGAAGGTATAGCTCTATGTAATCAACTCTATTGATTTAGTCCTCAAGGTTGACTCCAGCAGGATTATCCCAGCCCTAGGTTCATAACCGTAGTTTTAAAACCATGCGGACACTAAACCCTTTGGTGTCAACATTGATGAGTTGTAGACCCACTAGGTGTTTCAAACCATTAGTATCAACCTACGTTGGGTTCAAACCCACCGATTTAGTCTGCCAGGCATGAATCTCGACCATCCTTTGCCGCCATTGCGGTTGCTCTTGGGCGTATTTCATGCTCATTACTTAAATCTTATTGGCGGCTACCTTCATGGCCTTGGTGATTGCTTGTTTGTCGCCAAAGAGCATGAAGATTGAATAACTCCCATCCAGCCGCGCCGTGCGAAAACATTGTCCGACCCTAGTTCTGCGAAAGTTCCGGCTATATAACGTCGCATGCTCGGTGACTTCGTATCGACTTGCCACACGCTCGACATGGAATGGGTCTGTAGGGTTGATCTCGACAGTCTCCAAACCGATCCATCGACCGCCCTTCCAGGTCCTGAATGTGATTGTACTAGGAGGTCTTCTACGGTTTTTGGAGATATTAGCGGATGTCGATTCCACAGTCGCTGGAGTTTGGTTGTCGAACATTACGCCTATCGGGGCGCCAGGATAGGAAGGAATATCGTCATGCTGCTGGGAAGGCAGGCTTGGATCTGGTATAACTATCTTCCGCTTGTGGTTTACAGCTGCAGGGCGATTGTCGACTGCTGATGAGGTTGCCTCTTCCCCGCCATCGAATAAGTCCTCTGCAGTTCTTGTCTGGGTGAAGTCATCTACGGTCTCTTCTGGTGCGCGTCTTGCATTTTCCACTCTTTGTTTGGCCTTTTGTCGAGTGAGAGCGTCCTCGGCAGCTCTGATGGCTGAGGCAATCTGGAGTTCTTGCTCAACGGAGTTTGTCTGAGTCGGATCCCTCTCTGATGTTTGGAAAATCCCGGCCACTTGTCTCTCCGACATAATTTCCGTTACGGGTCCAACTTCATGACTCTCAACATGGCTCTCCGCAATTAGCTGCGTAGGAGACGCGATCACATCTTCCTCGACTGCATCGGAGACTTCCAAGTTCCAGCCTAGTTGATCAGCGATAGCTGCATCTCGGCCACCCGCACGATTGAGATCCCTTTGTGTTTGCCTGGGTTTTAAACTTGGTTTTTCAACTCTCACATGCTGCGCTCTCGGTTTGGCCTCGACGCCGGGCAAGGCAGGTTGATCAGGTTCGGGCGGACTATTTGATTCGCGTAATCTTGCAATGAAGTTCGGTAGGCTATTTTCAATATCGATCTCGGTAATAGGTCGAGACGCGGCACCCGCACCCTGGAGGGGTGCGGAGTGGATACTGATATCGTGCTGAACGGCGGTCTCCATTTCCGTGGGAGCTGTGGAAATACCCTGCAACGAATTTTCATTCCTCTGAGGGCTTGATATTGTATGGACAGCCTCGAAGGCATCCTCCTGTCTTTCAAGATAGACTTGTCTAGGTTCAGCGATTTCACTATCCCTTTCATTTCTGATGTCTCGAGTTTCCTGGACATTTGCAGCGACAGCCGTTTCTTCAGCCGCAATTGAAAGACATTCCTCAACGACAACTGTGGCAGTCTCCTCACTTACCAGTCCAGGTCCTTCCGAAATTGTAGTCCCTGCAATTTCAGTCGCCCGCCACCGCGGGTGTGATGGCTCAGCGTCCCCAACTTCGTGCAGAATGTGTACTAGCCTTCCAGTACGCTCGTCTTGATCGCCATAATCTCGTCGAACTTCCATCTCCGTATTCTCAGGATCAACCAAGTTAGTCCGAGACTCCGAATTTGGGTCGGCAGTTTCGAACCTATCAGCCTGGGGTAGGAATAATGGTGACATACTGGGCCGCAGATGGCGAGAGCCTTCGGACGAATGAACTGTGGCGGGACAGGTGAAGAGATGAGCTGGTAGTCTACCAAAAAATGCGAAATATACACATCGCCTTACGTAGAAGGTTGATATCGTTTCGGTAACGGGCGCTTCAGCCGTGTGAAGATGGTCGAGGAAAAGGAGACGACGGTCAGATTCTTGTACTTCGTTCGAAGGGAGTCCACACCGGGCTTTCAGATCTGCAGCGGATTTCACAAGAGGGCGGGGAGTCCATGAATTCTCTCGAAGTCGAGCTTTTGAGAAACATTCTACGATGCGCTGAACTAGCCCAAGGTATTCATCCGCGTTGTACTCGTAGAGATCTGGCTTTCGAGCAGTAAGCAGTGCGTCCTGCGCAATCAGAGCATCGGGCGATCGACCCATCAATGTTGTAATGTTAGTGGACCGAAAGCCCAGTTTATAAGCGAGGACGACCATGTCATAAATCACAGCCTCGTCAGCCTTTTCATTGCTCGCTTTCGCCAGGCGGTTCGGTTTTGTTGGATCCCTCGGCATTTTTGGGTAATGGCGCATAGCATATAGCCAGATCTGTCGATAAGCAAGCTCTCTATACGTTCCATGGCTCATAGAGCGCATATCAAAAGTGGACTCAGAGGTCTGAATGGCAAACCCTTCTCCCGCGGACAATGCAGGCGCGCGATGATATTTAAAAGCTTTTTGCATCGTTGGATGACTTTTACTTGGCCTAATAAGTCTCTTCAACGCATCACCGCATGATTTGAGATAGTCAATATCTTTAAAGAAAGTGCGCAATGACGGGATGATGCCATCGTAGCAACGTAGCCATTCCCACATGCGGTTTCGTTCGGCTACGCTGAACTCGCGAAGTATCTCTCCGCTTGCTAACCACCCTTGGACCTTTCTGGCATCCAAATGTGATGCTCCAGGAGCCATCAATTCAAGAGTTCTGACGGTGTGAACATCAATCTTCATCATCGCTTCGACATCGGGATTGGATAGGTTAGGGCTCACTAGCAAAACCCAAAATTTCTTCAAATGCGAAGAAAGATAATGGACAATTTCCTGCAATCATTAGCCTGAGCCAAGAACGCCAAGTATAAGACTACCTCATCGCAGTTCAAAGCCATCAATTTGCCAAGGTTCCCTAAGCTCATCCCGCTCCAAAGCCCAGGAATACCCAAGATGGCATCAAAAGACGAGCAAAGTTCGGCATTATCGGAGAGTTGACGAAGCCGTCGTGCCTTTTCCTCAGTGAGACGTGCCCACCACCGTTTCTGAAATGGAGCATTGTGCTCCTGTTGATATTGACGGATTTTGCGATATATTTCGCCGTCGCTAGGCTGTCTCTCATTGCTATACTCATCAATAAGAGCAGACCGTAACTCTAAGCTAATATCTGTTATCTTCGTCAACCAGGCAAGTTTCAGGGATGTATAGACAGACCATACCTTCCAGATAAAGGTCAACTGTCCACCACCGATCATCTGGAGGAAGAATCTCAGCGGCAGCTTGAATGCGATGCTGACCATGTAAGCAATTGACTTGACTCTCAGAGAATTGGAGGTGAGGCATTTGATTGGGATCGGACGTGAACAAATCTGTGTCGGTTGCGCCTGCCGCCTCGAGTGCCATACGGAGATGTCGCTGCGAAACAACAGCTGTGACATGGTTCTGTATTTCGAAGCGACGGCAGCCTTCCTGCAGAAATATTTCGCGGAGCCGGACAATATTCTGCTGCTCCAGAGGACGCGATAGATTGGAGTTGAACCGTATATCACTGAAGTCAATCTTGGCAGTACCTTTATATCTATCGCTTCGCTCGATTCCCAGTCGAAGTTCGGTATCCGTGAATTGAGATTCCATGATCAAGAGATTGGCAAACAGGAGACTACTAGATCTTTTAGTCCTTCGGTTGAGACCCACCCGTATTTATATACTTTGACCACTTCCGACCAGATCGGATCACGAACTGGATCGGTTTTTAGTGATTAAGAACCGGACCGTCTCATTACACATCCTCTAGAAAACCTTACGGTTTCAAATAGCGACGAGTATATAACACAGTTCATAGACACCCAGACTCAGAAATGACTGATAGATTACTCCTTGCTCAATTCCACAAATTCTTCATGCTATGTCATGAATCATCCCCGGCTTGACAAACGCTTAACTAAAATAGAAGTGGCTGAAAATGGGATCCAGTCACCGTCGCAATCTCCTCCAAGAGATGCCCAAGTCAGCCTTCTCAAAAAACGAAAGCAATCCCCAATACGTGAAACCGACCGACTTGTCTCTAGTGCTCTGCAGAAGCACGTCGAATATTCACAGGGTATCAACCTGCAGACTCATCCTGTCTCATCAGTCAGAATTACAAATAAATCTCCATGGGATACGTACGCCAAGGTATTTAACTGTGAACTCGCTGGGGATGTTGTAATTGTGGTACATCGCACCGAGCCGTCGGAGGTCTACGCCCTGAGGCCCTATCGTGAAGCTATTGGTGCCAAAGTCCTACATCGTCTGACTCAGCTCCAACACAAAAATATACTGTCTGCAAAGGAATGTTTCTGTACAGAAGAGTCTATGTACGCCCTGTGTCAGGACTTTCCTCTGACCCTTGAGGATATTATCACTTGTGATGCGTACTTGGACGAAATTCAATTATCTGCCATTCTGACACAGGTATCTCTTCCGGCTACCCACTTACGTGTGGTTGACTAATTCCGTAGGTACTTGAAGGCTTATCATATCTGACATCGGAGGGGCTTGAGCACCGATCTTTAGAATGTTCAAACATCCTCATGAATGTCGATGGTACCGTGAAGATAGGTTAGACAGGGCGTCATCATCTATCAGGCACATAGCTAACGGCCATTCCAGGATGTCTGGAGGACATTCACAAACTCGACGACAGTCAAAGCCAAACCTTTACAGGCGTGAGAACCTTGACCATGGAACTTATGGAGAAAAAATACGAAGAGAATGGTGCCGCTGGGGTGAGAGACCTACAACGGTGGCCGATGGACTCCGATGCTGTTGAGTTCCTGGCGGTAACTACATCGGCGAGCTCTGTGGATGAACTGATCAAGGTAAGGCTCACTGTATTTTTTTGACAATGCCTAATCGCTTATAATCCAGCAGCAACCACTCATTCAGAAGCATCAGAATTCCAGACAAACGCTAATCGGCATCGCTCGATTTGCTCTGGTTACTACGACAACCTTTTACTCTTATCCATAATTGTCGCTTCACTCGATCGTTCACGCACTACATAGAATCATATTTCCGTCTCCCAGACTGGGTGATTTCGTCTCGATTTGTACAAGCATAATACACAAGCTCAAAAATGATACAATGATTTCATTAGTTTACAGCATAGCGCGTGAACCTAGCTAAAATCAATCTAATTTCGAAGGATACTCTATTATAGGTTGTATGCTATAAGTATTATCATTCTAGACTTGCAGAAAAATGTGTGAAATAGGTGACGTTCTCGAGATGAAGTCTAGAACCAAAGCTCCAAACAGACATTTTCTAATCGGCTAACTCTTCACAACGCTGCCTCCATTTCTTGCATGAAACAGATGATAAAGACACATCTAGTCTATTTCGATAAGGAGAATCCCAGACTGGCTTCAGGCTTTGTCTACCCACAAAGCTGTTACTCAGTTTGAGTACGGAACAAGCCCATCCACGATTTGAATCGGCACAATCGATGTGAACGGCGGAATCGATGTGGATCGGCGCAATCGATCTGATCCGTTCATGTTCATCACTTGAGGCCCACGGCATCCTTGTGTAAGATTCACGTTAGCAGTAAAGTTTTCCATTAATATTCATCCATATCGCGAAAATCTTGTCAATCTGAGGTCGCTAGGACCACCATAGACGGTGCTACATTATCACTTTGGATGATGACTGTTACAGCCGCATGTACAATTGTAAAGAATCGGTTCAAGTGCTCACAATAGACACTAATCAAACAAATCTGGGATAGAAGTAACTGGGACATTACCATCAACTCGATTCTGCATTCTCTGTCTACCATTCATGATCAGCATGTAGCATGTCGTTATGCGAGTTCTTTTCCACTTCTGAGCTGTGATCTCCTTGAAGTCAAAAACCAGCCATGAGCTCCGGTAATATCCATAGGTCCGAAGAAGTCAGCGGCCGCACGTTTTCTAAGTTGGCGTCTATTGCCAGGCGAAAAAGGTCGTCCAATCTTTCGAATCAAAACTCAAATATTCTAGATCTACATAGTTCTGCAGGTCTGTTTCATTTGTGATTCGCTAGGTCATAATTAGTGATATACCACTAGCAGAAATTTATGCCCTATGGGCGCCCATGCACATGACTTGATGGTTATTGTTTCAGCTTCAGTAGCGACTTTGTGAACCGCTCTCAACTCATTTTCATGCATGAATGGTGGCCATTTTTTATTCGCGACCTTCTGTGACCGACCTATCAAATCGTATCGATTCAGAGTCGACATCATTGAGACCCAGTGTTTCTTCCACATGTCCAAGGGCTGAAGTTCTTCCAGTGCGAGGATTAAAGCTTGGCAAAGGTCGCTCCTGGAAGGATTCTGTATCATCTCTCTCCCAACTCGGCACTCTGCTGGGACCGTCTCGATTCCAATGCCGTTCATATTGTCTTCGCTCTTGTTTCCGTTGGCGACGCCTTACGTGGCGTTCTTGGTTCGGTTGCCGTTGCTTTATCTGCCCGGCATCTTCCCTGGCATGAAAACTTCGCACTGAATCAGAAAGGATCGACGATCTGCATTGTCTAAACCCCCTATCTTGGCTACTATCTGGCACAAAAAGAGGAGATTGGGGAGTAATTTCGTCGCGCCAAACACGTGGTGTTACAGAAGTCTTTCCGAAAAAGGCAAAATAGACGCATTGTCTCACATAAAATGCAGAGACCACGTTGTCTGCTGCTATTTCTGTGTGAATCTGGTCAAGGAAGAGAAAGTTTTGCTCCTCCTCGTGATCCTCAAGACGAGGTTTTCCGCATCTAGTACGCAGTGGTACAGTTCGTGGGGCAAAGTGACGGCGTTCTGGCTGGCTGTTGACAGGGACAGCTTCATCAAAACATTCGGTAATGCGGGTAACGAGAGCTTCGAGCGTCTCGTAGCGGTAGCAAATTGGTTCTCTAGCTTTCAACAGTGCTGCACGAGCTAGATGTCGATCTGGGGATTGCTGTAGAATCTGGTCAATCAGGGGTGATGCAAAACCTAGACGGGTAGCAAGGTTTGCCATATTATGAATGATGCGTTCGTCCGCATCCTCGCATCTGGCTGCTGCGAGGAGATCATTGCTCTCAGAAGCCTTCGGCATCTTGGGGTAATGTCTCATTGCAAACAACCACAGTTGTCGGTATCCAAAATCTCGGCGGTCATGCACAGTTCCCAAGCAGCGTCGAAAACTCGTCTCCGAATCCTGAATGACGTAGGACTCATCACAATCCTCTCCCTGGTAGGACGCTTTCATTGCCGAGCAGATTGTGAAGCCAAGTTTGGGAAGAACCACTAGTCGTTTCATACAGTTCGCGCAAGCCTCCAGATATGACATGTCTTTGAAAAAGCTGTGAAGCGAAGGTATCAACTCATATTTACGATGTAGGACACTCCATATGGATCTGCGTTCGGATGCGCTGAAGCACCGAACACCTGGCCGCTCAGCACCAGGCCTTGGACTACTTTACGGTCGCCTGGCGAAATTCCGGGAGCCAAAAGTTGAAGTCTTTCCACTGTCACACTGTCGATCTTATTCATTTGAGTCTCGTCATCATGTACGAGCGAAGACCAGAAGTTCTTCACAAAGTGTAGGTAATGGACAATCTCCTATTGAAGTCAGTAGAAGAAAATCAACTTCGCAGTAGCCGCGCACCTCTTCACATTTCAACGCAAGAACCCGGGAAAGATTCCCAATTCTCAAGCCTTTCCACAGGCCAGGAATGGGAAGTAATGCGTCAAAGGCCGAGCGAATGTACGCATGTTCCGGCTGTGAAAGCTGTCGTAGCCGTTTCATTTTAGTTGGGCTTAATCGGTCCCACCACCGTTTTTCAAAACGAGCACTGGCTTCGTACTGGTACTGTCGAATTTTACGATAGATCTCACCGTCACTCGGTGCATTTTCGTTGGAATATTCTTCGGCCAACTCAGTTCGCAGCTCGTCACTGATATCTGCAAGCAATCAGAACTCATGTTCATCCCCACTCCTGTAAACTTACCGTCTGCGTACAAATCCACCGGCCACCACTGATCTGAAGGAGCTAAGTATTCCTTTCCGGCCCTGAGACGGTGCTGTCCTTGAAGGCACTCCAATTGTCCAATAGGAAAGTCAAGCTGGTGATAGCTATCCGAACGATTATTGATTAATGCTTCAATATTAATATGGCTATTGTAGCAGGTGGCCAACAGGTTCTCCTTGGATATCACCGCGACAACATGATTCCGCGGAGAAAGTCGATCACAGCCCTGTCTGTAGAATAAGTCTCGTAAGCCTTGGACTTTGTCTTGATCATATTCCAAGGGTAGTAGTATCTGGTTGATCTTGACTTTCGCTGTTCCCAAATACTTCGCTCGACGCTCCTGATCTGTTCTCCATTCTGACTCGCTGAAAATCACTCGATGCATGCTGTGCAAGTAATATTGTTATGCATGAGCGTAGCTCTTCTCTAAGGCTGGGAAAGCGATGCAGATGAATGATGGTGATATGTATTATATAATATTAGCGCATGGGTTCTGCATACCATTTCATTTTAGAGTACAAGTCGTAGTCTATTTAGTAAGAATCAGAAGCACGACGGAAGTCCGACGTACATGTGGATAGCTATAACATCGAATGGGACTGGCACCAATTGGCACCGACACCAACTGGCACCAACACTGACTGGCACCAACTGAACAAAAACAACACAGTGGGTTCATTTGAATTTACCAGAACACTTCAGCCTTAAACTCACCGTTTCCAAAATTGAAACTCGGAAAATGCGCCAAGTTTTGAATAGGCGATATTTCATACGTCGTATCCTTATGATAAAAGCCCCGGTAATGTCATCTAATATCAGTTGGCCTCTTAAAATTGTCTTCTTCATTTGTAAATGAAAATGATCGACTCTTCCACCGGAAATTGCCTACAAGAGCCTCCACTTTACGTGAGACATGGTTTGTCAGTCTCCTATTACCCAATATCATGTTCTAATGAGGCATCAGACTGGAAACAGATTAAAAATTTCTACGAGTGGCCACTCCTGGAAAAGCTGGCAGAAAGAGGACGCATCAACCAAGCAACCTTGAAGTCCCTTTGCTGCTCCTTATCTTTGAAGCCCTGGATACTCATTATCAGATTCTACTTCTCCGCCGTCAAATCCGACAAGGCTTTGTGGTCACGGAAGAGCAGGAAAAAATTCGCTTACGGGCGTTATGCTAAAGCTTTAAGTAGACTGGAGGATTTGACAGGTAGTTACTTCCAGGTTTTTCTTAGATATACGACTGAGCTTGGTCTGTTCAGATTATCGATTTCCGCCCTCCAGAAACATAATGCTCGAAGCTACACGTCAGAACAGTGTCTCTTGCAGCCTACATTTTCAACGGTCGTTCTATTGCCAGAAAACAAAACTAGATTAAAAAACTTACTACATCAGATACAGTCCTAGAAGTTGTTAAAATTTTTCATGTTGTCCCTTCAAGTTTATTGTGTTTTCTGCCTTCTCTGATCGACCTCGGTGTGTGATCCGTTGGTGTCGGTCTTGTTCAGAAAGGATGGGTGGTCCAACGTGAAAGTACCGTAGCTAATTGTGGAATTGGTATATCAGAGCCTTACACCGCGTACTTACTTGCTTCTGTTTCCTGCATCTAATCTCGTTATTTGATCTAGATGATGAGTAATAATGTAACTTAACGTAATCTAAGGTCATCTGATGATGGGGTAGGTGGCATTTCCAAAGCCACAGCCTCGTCCTGAAACGCGTCCCGAAACATATTCTCTTTCTCTACTAAGGAAATCCTTCTTTGCGGATCCGGCATGTTAATGTAGAACGCCTCATCCTGCCTATAGCAATTTAATTGCACACTGAAGCTTTGCCGGACCAATAATTTATATCATGAACGCAAAGTTTCCACGTCAAAATTTGGGAAACTATCACAGAGATTATTCTGCATGAGTAGCATGCTTATAAATGTAGGATTTATATTGGAGGTGTCCTGGAAAGCACAAACACTATACCTTGGAGAACACCGTTGACGTCTGACAAAGCGGTTTTTTTGTCTAAGGCATTAATAGCGGACCGCCTCGTATTCGTATCAGAACCTGTTGGATTAGCTAAGCTGATTCAACCAATCAGACAGAAGAGATTTGTCAGCCAATAATAGCGAGCCACACACTGATCCACTGAATAAGGGGAAAAAGATATCTTCCACCTGGACTGTACCTAGAGACAAGAACAAGAACAACAAGGATCAAGGATTCCCACATCTTGTGCATACATAATTTGATACGTTGAGATAAACCGCTAGAGATTGTTATATACAATCCAACAGAATCCTCCAAACTGGAGCGTGGAGGATATCGTCTTACAGGTACTACGGAAAGAGGTGGGCGAAGTTTTTGGGAATGTACCGCTCATGCTTGGAGCGAAATATCGAAGGATTACTAGCAGATCTGCAGTGTCTTAGGTGCGGTGCTGGATTTCGCAGAAGCATCTCAAAGGTTTAGTAGCTGTGGGTCAAAGGGCCTACTAGAACGGGATCAAAGGCAAAGGCCAACCACAGGCCCCTAGGCGAGGCATGAAGTTCGCCCGTGAGAACCGCGACGATGACTGTAGTTAGACCTACAAGGATACTGATAGTGATAGTAATCTGCATATCGCTAGCGTAGCGAGAGGTCAGGGTAAATGAAAGCATCCATCCATCCATCCACTGTGTTGTCATGGTATTTGACTATCTTCTATGCAGCATTTTCTTTGCGAGAAAGCCATTCCTATGAACTCGCTCTGTTGCCTCATATATATTCCAATTAGGCCTCTGTCCAATCAGTCTCAACTCGAGATTTTCAAGACCTCCACGTAGCACTAAATGGCCTTTTATGTCCTCCGCTGATTCCCATATACGGGCATGTACTTTTCGTTTGTGAATACGAATTATCAGAAACGCTCTTCGGCATGGTTTGAACACCAATAAACCACCCGTACTGACTACTGGGCCAAATCGGGTAATTTCGTCCTGGTAGTGGAAAACTCGATGGCAAGGAAGACGGAAATTGCCATAAACTCTCCCAGTTTCCCTCTCATGCAATATATAATATCCTGGCTCTATTTCTCTCAAGAAGCATTTTCCAACAAAACCACAAATATGTCCAAGAACTGATTCTTTTCTCTCCCATCTGAACCTCTGCTTGTTCGCATCCCAGAGCCTTAGGAATTTTGACGACTGTACCACGACATCAGAGGCGAAACCATCGATCTGGTAAATATCTGGTCCTGTGACTGTCCAGATATTCGGACTTTGCAATTTAAATTCGAGGCAGCTTTTTGTATCACTGCAAAAGCCTCGGTCCCGGCCATTTTTCAGTATCGTCCGCTGGAATAAAAATAAGCGAGGCCCCAAACTAATCAGGGATATCGTATCTCGTTTTCTCAACAGGAGGTTCCCTGCATCCGTATTTCCGTCGCATGTCCAATGATACAATCGGTTGGTCACATGAATCCCAGATTCACCTACTTTAATGCAGAATCCGTCGCGTTGATACACAGAGCTGTCAAGAGTAATGGCGGGGACACTGGGCGTCCATATGGGTTCACTTCTGTGATCTAACTGCAAGAACCCATTCTGCACGCCGATACTGCATGCCAGGTCCCAACGCCCCTCTGGCAGCAGGGGCGGGGTTTCCTCCCCGGACGTACTTGGCACAGTCCGATTATCACTCTCTGAATAAGGCGGCGGCGGGTCATTGATGCTGTCAATGAAGGGCGAATCTACCAGGAGAAGATTAGACAACGGACAAAGTAATGAAGATACATCAAAGCACCCACGCCTGTCACCGCATATCATAGCGGGCTGACTGAAAGTAGTCGGGGATGTAGCTGATCTAGACACTTAAGCAGTGACGGCAAGGTAGATTTAATGCCCAAATGCTGGGTTACGCCGTGGAATGTTCGATGGCGGGAGTAACGGCAACGATCCAGTAGTAATTATATTAGTAGGACTCTGTAGTCCCTTAAAAAAGCTTCAATAATGCCCCACTCAACAAGGTAAAGTGAACGCTATCATTGACCCACATAGAAACCCGATCCTGACTGGTACAAACGCCAATTGGAAGTGACACCAATTGGAAGTGACACCAACTGGAAGTGACACCAACTGGAGGTGACACCAACTGGAGGTGACACTAACTGGAAGTGACACCAGCTCGAACCAATACTAACTCTATCCGAAATTTAGCCTCGACATCGACATAAAGCCCTCGAACATTTTTCATAACGTTAAGTCCAACTAATGATCCCAGATTACAGCAAGAACTACAGTAATCTAAGTACTTCCATTGTATCAAACAGATGGAGGTTTCCGCAAAATTCGATGATAAGCAATTGGAGGATGAGATTCAGCAACAATTACGAAATGAATGGAGGTATAGTCTTCGAATATGCGCGCTAATACGACGACCGAACACGCTTTTCCCGCCCGCAATCGCCGATTTCGTCAGATATTCATTCCCAGGACAGAACGAAAGTCACCTCAATGAGAGAGAAATAGGCAACATAGGAACGTCATATCAACCCCCTATATATAGCAAATTGTCGGATCGCATCCACAGAAGAATCGAAAATGTGATTGAAAGTCGGAAACATCGTGATCTAGTGTCAAGTATGCCGTGGTCATCTAATGCAACTTCACGGGCAACTAGGATACGTTTAAGCTCGTTACAACCCATGTGGAAGGAGTCTACTTCTCGAAATACAATCACAGAAAAGTACAAAAGACAGCGGTTACGAGGACAGAGATGGGATGAGGTATCCACGAAACTTTCTTATGGTTGTTTGATTTTGGCCGGTGGCCCTTTATACTCACGAGTGTATGGACCTCACAATTGCTAAATTCTGTATCATTAAAGCTTACGCGACGTAGTGAAAACTGGGCATATCCTTGGATGAAGACTGACGACCTCGTCGACTACATTTGCCATTACTATCCAGAAGCCGTGCGAATATTTAATATACTTGACCCGTTCGTTAGGTGTTTGTTGAGCGAGGAGCCTCTTCCTGAAATTGACTCGGACGACATTGCGAATAGAATTGAGGCTTTCCTAAATCGGTGATCAGTACAGGAGTTCTTTGTTAAGAAATATCGGACCTTCCTCATTGGTACTGTCGTTACCGTAATGTTCCCAAAAGTTCTTGGATCCAGGCAAAGGAAACACAGATGTGGCTGGCCATTGTGATTTATACTTTAGATATTACCATTTTATGTACTTATTTTAATCAATTTCGGCAGACTCATTGCATTGATGTCACGTTGTTGTATCTATAAAGATATCTGTGAAATTCGTTTCTCAGCTCGTAACTCTTTCAGAGCGAAGCAAACAGCAATATTCACGATTAAGGAAAACATGCTATTTATTAGCTCCTCTCAGAGAATTTTCTTCCTTTACCCTGCTCCAACGGAGTCTTGAACCATGTGTGTTGCTGAAGACCAAAGGTATACATCAATCCAAGGTACGCCAAATACCATGGATCTTGCGCAATTGCAAGAAATGGATGCTATCGTTTCATTATTAGCAGAGATGATTTTTAACATCGAGGCCTGCAGACCTACAGTCATAACTTCCTGAAACGTCACATCGGATGGTAAGAGTGTAAAGTCCTCTGCCAAGTGGAAGGACATGGTGTCCTTCTCCGAGCTTGTCGACAAGTCTAGGAGATCTGCTGCAAGATTATACACTGATTGAATATCATGGGCCGTGCCCTGGTTTTCTTCTTTCGCCAGCATGCTATTGCCAACGTCTCCTGCAGAACACAAACCCGGTCAGTGAACGAATTTCCAATCTAGGCCGATCGCCTACCTATTTTGACTTGACCATCCTCGTTCACGTAAACACAGTCCGAATCCAAGTGTCCGTGGTGAAGTCCCAACTCTTCTTGCATATAAATCAACCCTTTCAGGACCTTGAATCATTTAGCCCAAGTTGGTAAGACGTGGCAATGGACCAACCTCTTTACAGATAGTGGCGACAGCAATTCGGTCAAAAGTGACGTCGTCCATGTCCTGGAGTTCTCTCAGAGACAACCCGGACTTCTCGTAGGTGAAATAGACGGTCTCCTGGTTGATAAACACGTCCGTCAGATTAACCAAGTTAGGGTGGCACGTTTTATGCAACACCTTTCGTCGCCTATCGATATCGGGAACCACTACCCGTTTGACGAAGGCGATCGGGCGAGAGATACAGCCCATTTCGATGCCATAAAAGCCTCTTGGGCTCTTTTTACCAAAGTTGACAAACACCCGGTCCAACCGAGACGCAGGTAGACCTTCAGGAGCTGTGAGCTCTAAACAGCCCTTTTTAACGCTGCCAGGATCAGACAATTCGCAGTTTTCCAGACTTGATGTTTTGTCACAGGGAACCGTCTCCGATTTCGATCCCTTGATGTCAGTAAGTGGTACAAAAGTAGTTCTTTCGCTCATTCTGTGTATGCAGTCCGATTCTAGGCCGTAGGTATCTTGTAGGAAAATTCGGATCGTATCAGGTGAGAAAGAGAGGAAGCGAAGCTCCTTGATTATATATCACGCAAGTCGATAGATGACGCTATGCATAGTCGAGTTTCTGCTTCTGATTGTGGCCGAAGCACCGGCAGACAGATTGGTACCCCCGAACGGATCGGATTCGCCTCTAACCAAATCGTATTGTATCAAATGATGTGATCGTACCGATCGTGAATTCAGCAAATCATAGGGGAACCATTCCAATAGGTAACACGTATGCAAAATACATTCAAAAGAATACTATTCTGCGAGTATGCTACTCCACTCAATCGCTTCTATACTGTGGAACTATTTTTGATTGGCGTCTAGTAAGATCGTAAAATCCTTTGTATACTTCAATTCGAATCTGATAATTCGCTCTAAATCAACATCTCAAAGGTGCCCATAGGCTGTAATAGGTTCCGTGTAACTTTTCGATAGTTATCAAAGCCAACCATGAGCATACAGAGACAATGGTGGCTCGAAGTCAGTCGCACTTGTGTCTCTCGATGGCCTGGTAGCTGCATCACTGCTGATTCAAATGGGACGACCTAGAAGAAAGTTTAGTGAATGCAATCTGTGGCTGAGGATGACATCAGGAGATCTTACTTCATCTGCATCACCGTAAAAAGAAATGAACTGGTAGTCCTCAACCTGTTCACGGAATTCATCAAGCCTTGGAAGAAGCTGCGGATTATAAGAGCTTGGTTTTTTACGATTCCATGCCGCGGGGATGAAAGCGTTCAACCAACGTGAGGAGGATTGACGATTCAATGTATGAGGTGTCCCAAAGAACAAGATACCACGCCTTGTACATTTAACATCTGTTGCTCTGTGTCATAGCCTGTAGAATTAACTTACGTGGCGTTTTTGATCGCAGACCAATCACTTCTTTGCGTAGCATTCACCAAGGCCTAAAGCGCATCACTTTGGTCAGTAGTATTCTAATTAGGGCACAATCGTTGAACGTACTTGCTTGATAAGAAAACCTCCAAGACCGTGGCCGATAAGAATGATTGGGCTCTGCTGGTGTGGTTGTCAGTAGCCGTGTCTTTTGAGCAACAGCGCAAAGAAGCCACCTACAACATTCGTTCTGGCGGTGCTGATTTGACGTATCAAGTCATCCCCCTGGTAGATACATCCAGGGAGTCATATTCGTAAAGAAATAGCCTCGCTTTTATGTTGTTCTCACGAAGGAATACACTGAGCCAAACCTCCCCTGCCGGTTCGCACCACGAAGAGCCTGCGCATGTCCCTGTTGCGTCCGCATAGTCAAGCCCATGGACTGCAATGATACTAAGAAAAGTCAACACTTTCGAAATTAACCGAACATAAATTCATACTCAAGAACAACTTCGTCTCTAAGCTGCGAGCCGATGGCGGGATAAATTTGCACAAGAGACTAGAGCATCAAGTTAGCTAAGCAATCAACCAAGTTGTGTGACATTCATGAGCTCACCATTTTGATTTCAGGATGGCGCTAGGTAGATGAGGAATTTGTAAGTTTTAAGAAGAATCAGAATATCCACGGGCGGATGTCACATATACAGATTGGTGGATCAGTTCATCACGTGAGTATTGTCTCTTGTTGGAACTCAGAATGAGCTAAACCAATTTTGGAATAGGACAAGATTTGCGTATCAAGAAATTTCGAGAATTGGCATCACATTCCGACGCGATATTGAACATTACAAATCAACTTTACAGCCTATCTCTAGAAAGTTCGATTTGCACAAGTGTCTACTTTTGGTGATATCACTTCTATGGAATCTTGTATATAAAAACAGGTTCAATACTCCTAGATAGTGGTTTTAGAGGAGTGCCGGAAAATAGACCTAGCTCCATATACGTATTGTTTAGTGCTCGCCTTCGCTTAGTCATCGCTCTAGTAAACCAACGTTCCGACATCTCTTATCGGAACTTGCAGTGCACTAGCACAAACTCAGTTAAGCTTAATACTCAAAGATATCTTTATAGTGGAAATATTGATATTGACCTTATTCTGCCCACTCTTCTATCTACATCTTGAGGGGATTGTTGGACACTATTTATGCTTGAGAATCCCATCCACGCAATCTCAAATAGAAGATTCTCGACACAGAGCTGTAAAGTTGATTCGTAGATTCAATCTTGTGACTTCAATTCTCGAATTTTCCTTGTATCAATGTTGTAGGCTTTCCTTGATTAGGTTTAGCTTACCTAATCCTCGACATCTCTTCAGACGATAACTCGAACGACTCTCGATATTATAACACGCTTCTAGTTTTAGAAAAGCCAGCAGGATGACGTGGCAGCTAGAGAGGCGCAGCTGCTCTCTAGGTGGGTTGTGCCATGCGAGGACACATATGAAAAAAGAGGAGCCCTCATTGCTTCATTCGCCTCATACTTATTCTGCTGCTCGGCACTGGTCTCTACTAATCCTCGAAGCTATATTTACATTCATTTTTATGGTATCGACACCAGGTAACACAGCCGGATGGTTAGCATTGATTGCTGAAATCATCAGTACTCTGGAATCCATGACGTTTCAGCAATCGTCTGGCATTGAAGTGCTAGCTACTATGCTGAGCTCGGGATATATGAAATGAACTATACAACTATCTCTCAACTATTAAATTCCATATCATGCACAATAAAGGTCAAAGGAAACGGATTTATGTAAGGATAAAATGATCCATAGAGTTGTGCATAGTTTCGAGTTTTCATATGTAGTGTCGAACTCTACTACCTCGAAGCGATCTGAGTGGCCAGCGCCTCTAAAACAGTGCTTCTAGAAATCAGTCAATGAAAACAGATATCTCGTCCGTTCTTCGTATTTCGTTGACAGAAATCTGATTGCGATTGTTGTCATTCGGTCGTCGAATTTGGCGGCTACCATCTACATTGATTTTCCAAAATGGACTTAGTGCCGGTCTCACACACGACGGCGCTGTGGGAGCCCACATTTCATGCTCACTGCGAAGTTGGAAGCTCTTCGCATTTCTCGTGAAGAATAGCATCTCTATCAGAGGTATGATCGTCGGGATACAGGCGGCGATAATGACTGCATTTGACTCCGCACTGAAATATGTCAGCAACAATGTCCATGGCGATCCAATAGAAGTCATTACTTTGTCCAGATTACAAGCTCTGAGGTGCTGTCTGGACATATAGTCAGCACAGTAGAGCCTCTTGCATCTTGTTTACTCACAAGTAGAATCGGATTCGTCTGCTAATCCTGGAATATGAGTGCATTTTACAACTGCGACAACAGCAGCACTGACAAGTTAGCACGGCGTTGCGTCCATTGTTCCGGTGACTCACCAAGCGCCCAGTGCAAAGGCCACCAGAAGCAAAACCTTCCTTCTTAGGGGCAGCTGCAACCGC
Source organism: Talaromyces stipitatus ATCC 10500 (assembly GCF_000003125.1). Taxonomy (NCBI): domain Eukaryota; kingdom Fungi; phylum Ascomycota; class Eurotiomycetes; order Eurotiales; family Trichocomaceae; genus Talaromyces; species Talaromyces stipitatus. The sequence continues at coordinate 339,490 of NW_002990114.1, forward strand.
CACAAGATTGCGGCAGGGTAGATAGCAAGAAAGATATCGATAACAGCCGAGAGCGCTAGAGGCCGTCAGATATTTTTCGATATTTCTGGCGATAGCCTATCTACGTACCGCCTGCAAAGATCGAATAGTCGACCAGGATGCTTGGGTTCCAACAGTTTCCCACCCCCGTCCACAAAGCCTTGGTTGGATTACACTGTGCATATATGATGACGATGCAACCGCAAATCAATAAACCGCCTCCCCCGACGAATGACCAGATAAAGATTTTCCAGCGCTGCGTTGGGTTAAAGATTCGGCACAGAAGGGCGACCACTCCCAATTTTGGGATAACAAAGGACAGGATCCCAGGGGCAAATCCGGCCGTGTTCAAAAGTGCTGCCCGTTCGAACGCATGAGGTGTTAGCGAGTCAGCATGTCGACCGTCTCCGGCTCTGACGGAAGCGGTCGTAAGGCTCACGAAAAGAAGGCCAAGAAGCTGGAATTATCAGACTTGTAAGAGCAGATGTCATGAAGTGCAGTCTTACAATTGACAAGGAGATCAGATAATCGTCTAGACCCAGACTTCTCACTATTTTGGCACGCGTATACAATCTAGCGCCGACAAAGATTGTTGCTATTGATGTGGTGCTCCACATTGCAACAAGGATGACCGTCCCTCTGTCCTGTGTTGGGTCCTGTGCCATGATGTATGATTGAATTAGAACTTATCAATCATGGATGGCAGAAACATCTTGCTCAAGATATATAAAGTACACACTTGTTAGGTTCGGATTGCGTCGATCCGCTAGATCAATCGGGTCGTTCGTTGCAGCTTCGAGGCACAATTCACACGGAGATGGTATTGAGGTTGTAGAGAGTCAAAGGCTATCAATGGTACTGATTCGATGAGTTTTCGATTTAAATCGTTGTACCTCGAACCGGTGTCAGTTGGGCCCACTTTTGTGACCTGGTACGCCCTGGTACGACCGGGTATAAAAGGGAGCGATGCGAGCGTGGTGTGAGAACCGTCAACTCAGTCGATCGTAATCACTTTCGATTAGCAAGAGAAATCGTATTGCCTACTTCATCACCATGGCACAAGACCATTTTGACCACACATCCCAACTGGATGGAGTCGCAATCCAGGCTGGTGATGGGCCCAGCGTAAAATCATTGATTGGGGAGATGATATCTTATAGTGATTCTCCTGGCAATGAGCGTCACCGTCTCTCTTTGCTTCGATTGGCTCGGGCTCTTGTGCAGGCCCTAGAGACCCCTCGAGAGACAGTTCTCAGACTGTGCTGGGCGGAGGTGAGGTGCGCATCCCTAAATGAGACCAAGCGTCTAACCAATATTTCAGCCGACATTGTACGGAGCGATCATCACCGCTATCGATTGTGGTATCTTTTCGACGATGGGAAAGAACCCCGATAGCCCGATCTCCGTCATTCAACTCTCCGAAGCTACTCAGACCGATCCAGCATTACTTGGTTCGTGACCTGTCCAAAGACCGCGGGGTACCAGCCAGTTAATATTCTTTCAGGTCGAATCATGAAGCACTTAGCCGCCATGGGCGTGGTCCAGGAGCGCGCAGTGGATGTATATTTCCCCACCAGCTTGTCTTTGACGCTGGCTCTCCCCAAGTATGCGGACGGCTTTACTTGCATGTAAGTCGCTTCGCGATCTTCATCGCTTTTTCCGTATTGCGACTAATTTTGTCTAGGGCGGAAGGAGCAATGAGAGCAATCTACAAGCTTCCCGCGTATTTCCAGTCTGTCGGGTACCGCAACCCAGATGACGCGACAGCAGGACCTTTCCAGTTTGCGTATGGAACCTCCCAGCACTGGTTCTCATGGGCGTCCGATCATCCGGCGGTATGCCAGCAATTCAACAACCATATGAGCGCGTACCATCAGGGGCGCCCGAGCTGGATGGACCTCGATTTCTACCCGGTTGAAGAGGCACTCTTAACCGGAGCAAAGTCTGACTCGGATGCGGTCCTGCTGGTGGACGTTGGTGGCGGCCTTGGTCACGATCTTGCAGAGTTCCACCGCAAGCATCCATTTGCCCCGGGAAGATTGATCGTCCAAGACAAGGGCGACGTTATCCAGCCAATTTCTGGGAATCTGGGAAAGGTAGAAGCGATGGCTCATGACTTCTTTACGGAACAACCCATCAAAGGTTTGACACCAATTCGATCACTTCTACAGCTGCGGGATCTAACTGTTCCAGGTGCCAGGGCATACTACCTACATTCCGTCCTACACGATTGGCCCGACCACGAATGCCATTTGATCCTGAAGCGGATCGCAGCAGCCATGACTCCTGGATACAGCAAGTTGCTAATTAACGAGAATGTCGTCCCTGACCTCGGGGCCGACTGGCAGATCACCGGTCTGGACCTTATGCTCATGACCCTGGTTTCCGCTCGCGAGCGGAGGGAGAATGAATGGCGCCAGCTACTGGAAATGGCCGGGTTTCGGATTGTTAACATCTGGAGTCATGTCAATGGAGTAGAGAGTCTGATCGAGTGTCAACTAGCTTGAGCTAGTCAGAAACTATTGGTAAAGATATAGCAACTATTCACACGTACATTGATCACGTCGGATGGAAGTCCGAGTGCGGCGGTGTATATTCATAATTCTTGCTGAATTTCGATCCTCTATACTGTGACGAGATCCTAAATTCCCATGGCCTAACATCTGCTTGTTTTTGGTCTGTCTGGCCACGCATCCATCGGATTCGTAAGCGATAGAATCCGCCATGAACACATTCTGAACTTTCTGTATCCATTCTAGTCCAACCTAGTTACTCGCGTTGTGACTCAGAGGAATTCGTATATAATGATTGATAAACTCTATGCAATTCAGCACCGCCAAGCAGAAAGTAGAAGGTCATCATTGCACATACCGTTTCTCTGTCCACTTTCTCAGCTGCTACAAGCGATTCGTAGACATCAAGAGATGGAGCAGAGGTCTAGCCACTTTTTAGTGTAAACCTTCGTCCTGTCGACTGTGCGGAGGATCATTAGAGTTCTGGTTCGAGATATGGCTTAGCCCTTTCTAGTAATGGGGTTTCCCTTTACGGCAACGTCCGCTTATTAGATTAGACTACACGCAGATTTTAGCCCCACTGACGGTGGGTTTACGAAGCAACTACGGAATACCTGCGGAAAGACAGCGTTAAAGAAAAATGGCAAATTTTTAGATGTTGTGGGTCGGATAGTTCAATTGTCACGATCTGGATCCATAATGTGGGTATGTACAGCAGTAAAGCATGTGTGGAGGTAAGCTAGCCGCCATGCAGTCGATCCGAGCTATGACCGAAGTGTCCGGGTCCTCCAAACCCCTGTGAGAACGCCCACCGTGATGAAGATAATGCATGCGTTTAAATTTGTCCGATCGTGCCTCAGAGCACATCCTATCACCGTGGCTAGCGAACAATGATTCACTACGGTAGGCTCCCACCACTGGTCTGTTTATTCACATTAGTTTGATCTCAAGAGACCGTAACAATCCAGACGTACTGTAGATGATCCAACATAGCCACGTTACGACTGATACAAGTATTCCGCCGCCGGCCAGTGCCATGTGGTAAATTGCTCGCATTGTGATGCTGCTATTCATCATGATTCCGTTACTATAGTGCCTTGTGACCAAAGAACCAGCGTCGGACTTAAATGGAATCAACTCGGTGTGGAATTCAAAGGATGGTATCGAAATCAATAGACTCAATGGTAGTGATCCGTCTGCGACCGAATGTGTTCTCAATATATACGCCGGCGGGCTACAGCGAGCACCATTCGGTGCGAAGCAATTTATTAAGTCCCACATCGATCCATCTGATACCGATCCAACTCGTACCGATCCAACTGGCAACAGTCCGACTGCTGCCGATTCCATTTGAAATCGGCCCTACCTGTATAGTGTCATTGATTGACGTCCAGTTCCCTTCATAATTGGTGAGTGATCAATTGGATCCTTGATATATAAAGATTTGATGCAAAGTCGATTGTCTCTATAACCTTCCCAGCTCGTTGATCACGGTACCTAAAATCTCCAAGCAATAACGTCGGTGACTGTCCGTGTGAAATCTTAACTGGATCATTTCAAATGGATCTCAATACAACCCAAAACTCGGTGGAGCCCGGCCAGGTGAGACGGTGCTGAATTCTATACGCGCTTCTTACCATACTGATTTTTTACCCCCAGCTTGCTGTCCAATTGGCTGAACATCTAAAGAGCCTGATACTGTTGGATGCGGCAGAGTTCCAGAAGACGATAGCTCACGTGCAACAAATCTTGCCATTCGACATTCGAGCCCACAAAACGGAGCAGAGTATAGAAATAAAAATTGAGGATATTACTCCGGTGGACAACCGGATGTCTCTGCAAAATCTAGTACATGGTCTGTGAAAACCAATTCACCTTTTGAGCGCAGCTAATTCAAGGATAGGATTAACTGATAGCTCTGACGGCGTCCCAAAGTTAATGGACAAAGGATATGATTCGGATACGACCGAAGAGCTTCCCTACACCCCCGCGGAATTGGAGGGCGATACGTTTCTACCAACATATCCAGGAAGATACGATTTGGAAATGTTTGACGCTATTGAATGGACAAGTTGGGTGAATGATGATATTTTGTATGTCCTCGATGGAGAGCCTTAGAGATTGCGGATTATTAGAGATATCTCCTTGGATCGATAGAGGTCGTAGCAGCGAGATAAATGCGATTCATATTTATTATGACAATGAAAAGACTGCGAAATTGTACAGTATCAAAGAAATTTTCAGTACAGTAACGTAATAACATTTATACGGAAAAAGAATAAAAAATAATGATAGAACCCCTTCCATATGACTTGACTTCCCATACCCTTGATGACTGTTGCGTATGCGTGACTGCATGAACTCTAGAGCATCGTTATTCCTACTGCTGCAGCAAATGTCACAGCGGAGAATATTAACCCGATCAAGCCCAGCGTGCTAGCATCACCATTCTCGGCTGATATGTAAGAGTTGCTCGCAAGCTTATTTTTGATTCCTGTCTGCACCACAAACAGAACAACAGTCGAAATCAAGAACGGCACCATCAAGCATGTTATTCCCAGCGGGGCCATGATAGCTCTGCGCCAGAGCTCATTTGGAAACTCCCAAAAGAGTAAGATTAGTGAAAATGCTAGAAGAAGCACAATTCCAGCCATAAGTGACCGGCGGACGGTTTTTAAGATGGTCGTTACCAAAGAATCCTCGATCTCTTGAAGTTGCTGAAGTGGGTCCCCGAGAATATCATCAAAGGCACTGGGAATCATTGATGATATATTTAATGGAAGGAGGTAGCAATTCCTGGTTTCATTTTCCCACCCAAGACAAAGTTTCTCAAGTCCTAGGGACATATTTTTGGGTACCGTTGCAGCGACTTCTGACTGAATGGCAGCGGCAGCGTCCGTCGCGATGGTCCACAGCTCCGAGCGTACGGTACTCTGGGCTGCCTGGACTTCCGAGGCTGCACTCCCAACAACAGGCGGTAAGCTTGATAAAATAGGTTGAACATCAGTGAACGTGACGCTTGGGATGTCGACCAGATCTTGGCTACGGTCGTAAAGGTACTGCGTCGGCAGGAGGGTTGAAAAGTTGAACTTGACCAGATCAGCATTTATATCTACAGGCGCTTTGAAACCTACTTTGAGAAAGGAGAGCCCGGTCTCTGCCAGTCTTGAGTCTAGGAGCATCGAAAGAGCCAAAGCAAGAGATACCATTCCACCCAAGGCAAAGGTTGTCCATAAACCGCTGATCAGCCATCGATGGGCAGGTGATGAGAAGTTGGATAATAGTGCCATATTGTCTTATTATTCGAGAATGTTATTTCAGCAGGGGCCCATGTTACGTTTAAATATCTGCGGGCAATACTGTAAGCATTTACTACCTACACAACTTGGAGATAACGGAGAATGCTAGCTTTACACCATGCCAATTAGTACTTTGCGAAAGACTATAGAATAGAAGTAGTTAAGCTTTTCCCAAGCTACTCTGTGACTGGCGCCACCAGATTGAGTCAATTCTATTGACGAAATCATCACTTTGTCGAGATGCATGAGATCAGCGTGTCATCCAGACAACCGTCGTTTTCGTGATAACCACAGTGCTAGTCCAAAGCGAGGTGGGGGGCACTGTAGTGATCCGCTCAGATGGTGCATCAGAAGACATGGAATGATCCACCAGTATAGCTGAAGTACTTGGAGTTGATACAACGGGCACTGTTGCCGTAATTAAAGTCGTCGGAGCCAGGGCGATAGGCGTTGAAATCCATAATATTGAAAGAGGCGACGTGCTTGTCGTATACGATGTCGATAAAAATGAACTTGACCTAGGCGCAGGGAAACTGGATGCAGACGAAATGGATGTGGACGAGATAGATGTGGACGAGATGGATGTGGACGAGATGGATGTGGACGAGATGGATGTGGACGAGATGGATGTAGACGAAATGGATGTAGACATAGATGTAGATGTGCTTAGCGTAATCGAAGAATTTTCGCGACGTCCACAAGCACTAAGGCCCAGAATGGGACAGGGCCCAAAGTTGAATGCCAATGGCTGCCCTACAAAAAACAGCACTAGAAATACTTTCATCATTGCTACTCTAAAATTATTGAGCTGCATCTTAGTGGATCGATTCTAGTATATGCAAGGGGTGGGCAGATGTTTATATATCTACTTATACGTTAGGTGACTAAACTGAAGTTGTGCTGAAGTTGTGCTCCAACACCCATTCTCATTGCCCACTATTGATATTATGATTCGAGAACAAACAAAAAACTCGTTCCAAATGGAGTTGGCAATAGATCAAAGTATGTTTGGGGAAAGGAGTCATAATATGTAGCCTCTAGCTTAGAAGACATCCCATCGGAGTCGGAAAACTAGGGGCGATTGATGAGCTCGCCACTGAGCTAGATTGCTGTTTCGTGGATCCTGCTGCCTGGCGTAATTCCCCATAGCTCCAAATATCGTTCCTCGCATTGACGCAATCGCGAATTCGTTTCGATCAATGCTCCCCGAAGGACTGACATGGCTTCGAAGGTCTTTTCTTGAAGCTGCAGGAGTACCTGCCGTGTTTCTTGGTGCCAGGCGAGTTCAGCCTTGAGGTAGCTATTTTCATAAGCTAGCTCCTCCAATTCATCTCTCACACTCATGGACCTGCGATTTTTCGACTGTTGAAGTCGCGAGGGAAGCCGCTCAAGAGTGGACGTCGAGCCACCTGCATGGAGAATATGGTGATCAACAGGTGTTACCTCCTCTATTGGATATAGACGATGCGGCTTGGAGTGGTTCATCTTTTTGTACTAATTCAGTAAGGCTACTGAAAAAATGGGGTAAAAGAGCTATAGATATAATGAAGATTATAGGAAGAAAGTGATCAGGAAGCAGCAGAACCGAGTTTGAATTGTGTTAGAGTGTGTTGGCAATCGATGAAAAAATGTTCTCTACTTAATTATGATGATGCGTGTTCCCATACGATGACACCTCACCAGCGCGATTTGGATCGAGGGTGGTAGTGGCTTCTGAATCGGTGTCATCATCTGGGGAGTACGGGCTCTGTACATTCTGCAGCAAACACAAAGCGGCCCGCACCTGAGCTTCCTGATATCGTAGTTGATCGCGAAGCCCGTCTATCGTATACTGTTGTTTCCCATGCTCCACAAACAGTCGTTCCAACCCGAATATATCCACGTCCCTTCCCTTTGACAGTATCTGCAGCAAAGACCTGTTCATGAAACAGATGTGGATATATCGGGACTCCAGCTCTGCTTTCTCCTGATTCAGCTCCTGCCAGCTTGTCAAGAGAACTTTGTGCTGGTCTTCCAATTGGATTACGTGCATTTCGAGTTCCTGACGCGCATCTCGGATCTGCACCAGCTGAGATTGGTGCTCGGCGCAGCGCTCACGACACCGCTGAAGGTTTGCCCGAACCTTGTCCAAGCGCAGCTCCAAACGAGTAATGTACGCTGGGCTATATTCCATTGTGTCCCGGGTTACTCCAGGTTGTGTATCGTGTTGGTGTTCACTAGTCCCCTGGGAGTGGCAAAGGTAAGCTACAGAGCTCTGACTCGACGGTCAACGGGAGACTTACCGGCATTTCGATCAACCTGGTCCGTTGCAGCAGCGAATATTCTTGACCTGATTGCCAGCATACCCTAGCTGAGAACATTTAACAGCTACTGCCATTATATAGCTGGAGCCATCTTGTTTCCGAAGTGCACCACTCGGTTCTGAGTATATTCGGGCGGAGCTGTATCGGACGGATCTCACCCAGTTGGATATCGCTTCAACTGGGAGCACTTCCATTAATAGATTCTACGTGACCTCGTTGTTCAGCATTACTTCCATTTGAAGTTTATGAGGGCTTGAGTGCTTGCCTGAAATGGTATAGCAAGAAGACAACCTCACTTAGGGTCGAAGTGGGCACACTCCAGAATGTGAAGTACTAGTGGCCAATCAAGCGTTGTTAAAAAAGCCAACGAGATGAGCGATGTCACCTCACATGACCTGTTGACAGGGGTTAACCACGGTACCGGGCCGAGCCGTCGCAAATATTATCCAATTAAATGATAGCGGTTCCTGAGCCCGCAGATCCCCTTGCCAATCATGAACGGGGTCCCTCTCTAAAGTTCGAGAGCCCAAGCTGACTACATTGCGAAGTGCCCTACCTTGGTTTAAAAGCATCTGGATCCTACCTCGATCCATTCTTTTTGAGCGAGCCATTCTATTCTTTGCTTCCTCATGCCCTTTTATATGATATATGGCTATGACTTCTCATAATCAGTCCCCTTCGGACATGTTTGTTGAGTTGGATTCGGAGTGGATGCAGAAGCTGTTTGAGGGTCAAGCGGACGCGCGGTGTTTTAATGAAATTCACGAGGTCTTTCAGCAACCACTTGCCCAGTGCACAGGCAGTGGCTGGGGCACAGGAGAGATCAGGGCGGGGTTGTCTGAGCCGCCAGACGATGCGACCATTACAGAGCAAGATGAAGTGGTCGACCAGTCCCTAGTGATCCAAGCCCTAACGGAGCGGGTGGCATCGTTGGAGTCTCAAGTCAGGTAAAAACCTCTTCATACTTAGTCATTACCTTGATCTCAAACAATTTAGGACGCAGCTCGGTGTGATGATGGCAATGCTACACGAGAACACGGAAGAGACGGATGCCTGGTGCCAAAAGATCCTCGAAGCAATCAAAGTATTGTCGCAGCGGAAGGAACAACCACCGGATACGGATCCTCGTCGAAGACATGGGCCTCGAACGCGTCGAGAGACACGATTATCCCATAAACGCTGACCAACGTGTGAACGTCTGATCTGCAAATGCTTGGAAAGCGGAACGGTGCTAGGATCTGATACCAATTTATTTTGTCCGAATAAAACTTGTTTCATAATGTCTTTCGAGAGACGATCTATCGCATTGTAACACTGTCTGCTTTGTAGGCCTAAACGACACATTTGAATCGTGCCTTTTGTTTTTAGCTGGTCCGTTCACGATCTATATCGAGACAAACCTCTCCAATCGCCATTTCCCCGAAGCGGCAGGTATGAAATGATGCCGTTGGATCGATTCAAGTGTTTGCAGTAGATTCCACCGTTGGCCGCTGTGTTCATCATACGAAGAATGAGTCAGACAAAATCAAACGAACTAGCAAAGATATATTTTCACCAGTGCATAGTACTATGAAACCAACCAGGCAGTTAGTAAATTCAATTTCTTATTTATTTATAAGGGATCGTGTTTCCAGCCAACACTTAAATGTACAGCAATCGTGATAACATGGCACGGATGCAGGGCGGACGTTGGTTGGATGTAGCCGCAAGTGGCACTTCCTTTTCCATTCAGGAACACGCGGCGCTATGCCGCTTAATGGAGAAAATGCCCAATCCGGCTACGCAGTACCCTCGAGTGTGGGCCTTTCTCGGCTCCGATCGGAAAAATGAATGCTTGCAAGCGATCTTTGCCGAGAACACTTTCGTTAGGGCGGATTCCTACACGACAATTCGTCTGAGGGGAGATGCAGCGAGCTTGCACTCCAAATCCCCCATTTTCTTTGCTGATGGGGATCCATGGGATGATTCTACGGTCAGTTACTCGAAAGTCGCCAGGCGAGGAAGCATCTTTCCGATTGAGTGGAGCGGGAGCACCACTGCTGCTGAGGTTCATCGCAGCCTGTACTCTCAAGTCCTCTTCCTCTTCGCCGATGTTGTGTGTCTGTTCCTAGAGGACTGTCGCCCCGGATATGACATAACGAAACTCATCGGGAACCACGAGTCGGTTAATGGCCTCCCAGCCAAGACTCGTCCGCGTCTGATCATCATTGTGGGAGACCCTGAAAAGACTAATTGGTCCAGTGCCGTTGACTACAGCCAACATTCGGGAAATTTCTCGGAAATAAGCATATTTCCCATGACGGGTGGAGAGCGTGTTCCCGACCCGGACTATGACCGGCTCAAGGTGTTGTTGCTGATGCACTCGCAGGAAATTCAAACCCTCCGTCAAGATTACATTGGGCGAGTATCTACGACGGAATTGGAAAGGTATTTGCATTTTGCAATTAAACACCTCGCTAAGTCTAATGAACATTCGTTCGACTTCGTGCGCTCGTGCCGTGCGCCGAAGGAGATACCTCCAGACATCGGAGAAAAAGTCAACCGTGTCTACGAACTTTGTGTCGCTTCAGGACTATCCGACTTTGATAGTGCGCGATTTATTGCGTCCGCGCTGATTATGGACCATTATCGTCCTGAAATGCCCCGTAAGCTCCCATCTTCGATGTGAGCGTTAAAGAACTGACACAAGTGGTCTAGTGATGGATCCCCGGCTAGTGTACCAAACATTCTATCGCGCTGATATTTCTCATTCATTCTCCACTAATCTATCTTCGCCAATGAAATGGGTGGACTTAGTGGAAGACGCAATGCTAATTGAATTTGCTCCCCTTCGCAGCGACGCCGTAACAGCTCTAGAACTGCGGAAAAAATTTTTGATTTCCCAAAAGGGTCACTACTCTGCGGTGAAATCAAATCGCGCATGTCTGTATTGTGTGGTTCGGGCGGCGCAGCATTTCACTCCATGCGACCACCCGCTGTGTGATCTTTGCGCTCAGAAATTTGGACATCCAGCCGCAGATAAGGAACACCACTACGATGTGGATCGGTGTTTGCTGTGCTGTGCCACGATTTCGATGGCCATCGAGACATTGCCTCCCACGATGGATCCCACCGTGCTCGCGATTGACGGCGGCGGGACCCGCGGAGCAATACCTCTTGAATTCCTCATTTTAATCCAGGAGTATCTCGGCCCATGTCGATTACAAGATCTTATTGATCTGGACGTTGGAACGAGCTCAGGCGGGCTCATTGACCTCGGTTTGCACGCATTGGATTTGCCCGTCTCGGTGTGCGCAGAGATCTTCAGCCAACTGGCTCGATGCATATTCCAAAAGCGGCGTCCACCCGCTTTCCCTTGGTTGCCCCGTACGGTCATGTTGCGCTTGCGCCAGTGGTACTCATGGTGGAGACATGACAGTTGTTACGATGGCTCGATTTTTGGTGAGGTACTCCAGCACCTTTATGGAGATCAGCCTGTTTTCCGAAGTATCAGCGCTGGCCCGTCTGGAACTATCCGGTCTAGTACAAAGTTCGGAGTAGTAGCAACCAGTATTGGCACGAAGACCGAAGCTGTGATGATTGGTAACTTTAACGCGGCGGATAGCACGGCAGATGATTGCGGTAAGCCAAGTGCACTCCGTTCACCGTGTACAGCGCTAATGCTACTGCAGGCTACCGACTTATTCGACCTGGCAACATTGAGCATGAACCTAAGGTGTGCGAAGCGTACGTGAGCCCCCTTCGCGTTTACAGGAATATACTGAATCCAGCACAGAGCTTATGCAACCGCCGCGGCGCCATTGTAAGTCAATGTAGGGAGTCTTGTGGACGCTGCTGATACTTACAGTATTTTCCCCCCCATTGATCTGTCCGTGGGAACCTTCCAGGATGGGGGTCTGACAGATAATTTTGCCGGAGGGATCGCTCGCCGGACAGTTCGACTGATCTGGCCCTCCTGTCGCGAACCAGCTCGATTGCTATCGCTTGGTACGGGTAGTACGCCACCACCATCCGGAGGTAGTTTGCCCCATTTTCGAAATTCATTTCTGGATGGATTTCCCCGCCGCGCTTTCAGTGCGTGGATGAAGTGTCTGGAACCGGAAGGTAAGTGGAAAGAAATGAAGAGCCAACTCGATGAGTCCATTTCCCAGAACTTCCGCCGATTGAATGTTCCCTTGGAAGAGACCTCGTCAGCCTTGGACAACGTCGAAATGATCGATCGCTACCGAGACCTCGTCTTGCGTTACCCTGGAAGTGCCACGATGGCGAAAGATGCCGCGTTGGATCTCCTCACTGCCCGGTTCTTTTTTGAGCTTGATGCTTGCCCTTCGGTTGATCAATCACCCTTCAGGCTCTACGGTACCATCCGTTGTAAAGGGTCTGCTCGCCTTCTTGTGGCGGCAATGGAGCGGTTGGCCCCACACCCATTAGAGTTTGTCACTGATCAACATCGTCTCGGTTGGTTGGTTCCTGACCGGGATATCTGCCCTTCCTGTAACCGCTTCTGCTGGCCCGTGTCTTTACTCTGCCGCAACAGCGACCAGTTGCTTCACATCTACATCAAATCCGGCCGGGAGAAAAGATGGAACCTGAATTCATTCCCTACCACTGCGGCTAAGCTGGTGTGTCGGCAACAGCTGGATGTGCCCTTTGGGAGAATCGATCATGGGCAGCCTAGTAGACAGCCATGCGCGGCATGTGAGTGTGGCCGCCTTCCTTTTCGAGGTCGACGAAGAAGACGTAATCTGGACTCTGCGGGTCAGGAGTGGAGAAAGAAGAGGGTTCGCGTGCAGTGACCTCAAAGTGTGTGCTGGGTTCGTAAAGAGTACGCGGAGTGTTGGACCTACTTCAAACGGTCCTGTTTTACGTCATTTGAGTAATATCATTGCTTCCCCTCTACCCCTCCAGACTGATATCCTGCACTTGAAAAACCAACAGAACTACCTCGCTAGAACATAATTTATTGAATTTGAATTGCGCATTGAGATTCAATCGTATACGATGGCTGGCACCGAACCGTCCCGCGAAAGGACGAAGTATCTGAAAAGAAAACAAACCTTACTGAAGAAAATCTGGGAGCTTTCCACTTTCTGCGATGTGGAAGTGCATGTTAGGTTCATGCATGCTCTGGAGACTATCATCATCGATTCCACCGATGACGCCCACTGGCCGTCTGAAGACGAAATGGAGGTATGTTTGCTACCAACCGGATCGTGGACTTCAGTTGACACGCTCTCAGGAAACGGAAGATCGCCCTATCCATCGCTACAACCTAGAATCACTTGGACAGTACCTACGGGACAAGGAGGCCGAGGCTTTTCCACTTGAGCAGGACGAGATTCAACTTCCTGAACCACCTCGACTCCGGCGATTGTGGTGATATTTCTGATACGTTGTGACTCGGCTGATGTGAGCTCAATGACTTCTGCGGTGGTTTCTTGGCGGGGGATTTATCATATTCAGTCTTTGCACATCCTTTACTTTTCTGTCCTGTCTCCATTCACACCTTTGTCATGTCACAAACCCAGACGATATTGGTCCTGCTTGCGATGGTTTTTTCGCAGATATATCCTCAATTCCTCGGCGGTGCAACGGTTTTCCTCCTTACATTCCGAATGTGTGATATAATCTTCTGTTATTTAAATCGATACTTCGGCATCCGGTTCTGAATAAAACCTTTTTGGTGGACTTTTTATGCATACCAAATTCAATTACAGAGATGTGCGGTTCCTCCTTCACCATGGGAAAACGGTTCCTTTAACACGATTCAGGCGAGTCCTTGAGCAGTCAAATTAAACCTCCTTCGTCTTGTCGTTCTTCTGGTCTGCAGGCTCATCTTTGAAACTCATATGTTTGTCATATCACTTGGATTTGGAGACTGGGTCTTGTGCGGATGCTATTCGCTACAGTTATTGTCATTTTTTGAAGTCGATGAATTTTCCGGATGCTTGATTTACAAATGTGCCTGTGGTAGACGGCCATCTTCCGGTACCTTGGGTTAATATCGAGATCGTAATTAGTTACAACATCTTGGCCTACATCAAAGCTACCTGCGTAGACACCCAACTGATTACGCCATACTTGAAAACCGCTTAAGGAGGCCTCGTTCTACTATATGTATCAAGCCCCTGGAACCTATAATATATGTTTGCTTCTAAACGTTGATGATTTTACCTGACATACTTTTAAGAATTTCGGCCTTCATTACAACTGATGTCTTGAAACAATACCAATACATACTTGATAAGCGATACACTCAACTCTTTCGAGAAAGAATTGGAAAATACGCTCGAAGTGATTGATAGATACATTTGATATACTTCATACTAGAGATGATGTCATTGACCAGGCACTTTTCAACAGATTACTAAGATCCTCGTGATCGAGAACAATGGAGATACACTAATGCACATGCATAGAATACCAATGATTGCGCTCTACTTCTCCTTTTCGCCTTGCTGATGCTTTTCTACCTATAATTTCATGTCAGGCATCAACTGCTTGGCCAAGCTTTGCGGTAGAATATTATCTCACTTCGAAAGAACGCTAACCTCAACATTTTCCCAACTGTCTAGACTTTCCGCAGTCTGAAATATATCAGCCTCTTTATGACTGTATAAATTGCTAAACTATGATAATAGCAAACTTAGTGATAGATTCGTAGAGTTCGCTTTAGCTTGAAAAGCCCGCACAGCGTCCAAGCAGCATTCAACATCTTCCTTCCGTTTCGCCAAATATTGAAGTGTAACTTTCCGATCGATTTCTTCGAGATGCTTTTCAAGTGCAGTTGTCGTCTCAGATATGCGGCACTTTATACCTTCCATAGATTCCCCTTGTTGTTGTAATCTCACTACATCGTTCAACATCTCCAACGTCATAGATTCTGACATTGAAAGGTTTGGCTTTTTTTTTTAAAATTCGTCAATGCGCGTTTGTAGAAAACTGTCCATCTTCAAAGGCTACTATAACGATTCTATTAGCATAGTAATCGAAAGGATATGGTCGCTTACCGTTGAATCAATGGTGTCATAAATTGCGTGGAAGGCAATGTGCTATTGAATTAAAAGAGGTGTGGGTTCGCTTCTGCACATGTGCATACAAATAGCTTAGTAACCAATTGGTAAAGTCATATTCTTCTAATTGTCTGTCTCTTGTTCAAGATATCTGACACTGACGTGTAAGGGATTCCTTGTGTAGCCTTAGTCACGTGATGTTATCACGTGACGTCAACTATCCAGATCTCGACTGCACCCTCGCATCCAACAAGAGGGGTCTCAATCGCGGATCCATTCAGATTTAAATCGACCACGCACGGGCCCATAAATTGAAGTGTGATAGCGCGTTTTTGGTAAGTAATTAAACCGCGAATCATGATCTTTTTCACCCCACTTAACACGCCGCCAACCCTTCACTAGGTAGCAGTAAGCAGCGGCAAGAGGCACACTAATCCGCCATTACGGTGGACCTTCTTATGAATAAAAGCGAGTTACATCTCGAGTATTTGACTGCTAAAATTTGAATAGGCGCTAAAGCCTGTGATTCGCCGATTAAGCACTTGCAAAGAAACCCCTTGAGTTAAAATACCACAAGGCTCAACTCGTGATTTTGAGAACAACTATTAACTTACAGAAAAGCTATTAGCTAAAGATAGCAATGGGTTCATGGTAGCAAATTCGTGGCACTGCAACACTCGTGGACCATTGGACTGACCCATGTTACTTTACAGCCGGCTTTCCAACCCTTTTTCCTACGTCCCTCCCCACCCAAAACCTCCGTACGCGTAGCAAAGGCCGCGAAAATCTTTTCAGTAGCTGCCAGCGGCAAGCTAATACGACTTTCGCTATGTAGCTACCTCTCAGGAAAGCGAGTTGATCTGTGACTTGTGCCCAAATTTTAGTTTGAGTAAGTGCAGTAATATGATTGTATATCACATGTGAGTAGTAGTTGATTGAAGCTATCGTACTTGCTTCACCACCGTGCCTTGTATATGTGACGGCTGGGCATGGCTCTGCGTTCCCGTCTCAGTTCACGGATAGGGCTAGGAGCCGTGTAACCCTATCCGCGCCGTATTGGGAAGTGATATCAACATCAGACGTCAGAACTGGATAGGGAAAGGCGCCTTGCACAGAGATTTACATGAGAAGCGAGAACCAGACCTTTACTTCATTTCTTCCTTTTTCCCCTTTATGCTTAATATTACCTGTCGACAAGCAGCTCTTGTATGAGATAGTTAGCTAGAATAGCGTACTCAAACTAAGCAGATTGGCACCGTCACAGTATAGTCGTAGTCCTATACTACTGGTGTTTTATTCGCAAGGGTTCTGGCTTATGTTTGCTTCCATAATTTCTTTGGTTGCAGCAGCGTATGCTATTTTAGTCCTAGCGGTAAGTGACATGTACAGATAAAATTGACAAAGGTCTTTTGGAATACCTATTGTTACTCCGGGGCTTTCCTGGAAGGTTAGGGTGAAACATGTGTAAACAATTGAAGTGAGTAAAGCGCACACCAGTTTTGCAACCAAGTGTATATCACAATGCAGTAGAATTTTTAATTCTTTTCCGGTATTTAATACATTTTGAAGTACTTATACCAATTATGGTGAACTTTAACTGAAGTGAGTGAAAGTGCAATCCACTGCTACGATCGAATTCGATTCGCACAAGTGCTAGAGGATAAAGGAGTATAATTTCTGAAAGATCTTGAAATAAAGAGTGAATGGTTTTCGGTGTGGATCAGGAAACAGAAAAGATAAGAAAATAAAGTGCCAGCCCGCCCACTGTGGTTGATTGATGGCGCAAAGGGGTAACAAGATCTTGCCCATTGTGTAATTCTCCCCTCTTTTCGTATTCGCCCTCAGAATTGAGCTCATAGAAAGAAAGCAACAAAGGCCACCACTATCACGGAGTACAGCTTGTCCAGTGCGAGCGGCACTGAGTTGCTCCCGGATGTGGTTGGAGGGGTTTCTTGGGGCAATGAGATTGACATGGGACTGGCAGTTCCCACCGGTAAGCTCGAGGGAGTAGACAGCAGAGACGTCTGATTGTAGACGATGGATTTGGTAGCAACATAGACCGTGTGCGGTATCTCGTGGAGAGAACTACTTGGGTTGCCGTACGACGAACCAGTTACTTTGAGTGACAACTGACCCAAAGCTGCACGTCTTATGGGGTGATCTGCATGGCTTCAAATGCTCAGAATAGGCTCGAACTAGTTATGGGAAGCCGATATACCTAAAAGCCAAACATGCCATGATCCAGAGAGGGATTGAATGAAAGAGTCTCATAATGGGCACCAGCAAGTCCAAATCTTGACGGTCAATTCTTAGATGAGCATGGAGTGAGACAATCTCTCACAGGTTATGTAGTTTTTCTGGTGCTTCCCGAAAAGTAGTTAGTTCTTGCGTCAGTAGCGGAGGTTTAAGGGAGATGGGCCTTAATTACCTCACTTAGTACCAGTGTTTTGATAAGATATATTCCAGATAGATCGAATCAAGAGCTCATTGCCAGACACTATTTGTACGATTGTGAATTCGGACGATGGCAGCTAACGTCGATTCTAATGGAACTGGAATCGAGCCGGACAATAAAGTATAGTCATCCAATCCTGCCAATTGTCACAGTGGATTGGCAGTCGTTTTGATATTTACAGAGGTGTCATCGATTCGACGTGCTCATGGATGTGACCATCTATGTACCAAATCGTGTCGCCGATCCGGTGCGTGGTATCTCGAATCAGTCCGTGACGGGAGAATCCGAAACTAGACTATCAATGAGCTCTGTAGCACATAAATGAGCTTTGTATCCGTAAAGGCCATGTTGAACTGAGACATAGTCTTGACTCTCAAAGAAAATGACGACTTTTCATTTAGAAGCGCCGATTCGGCGTATCGATCCACCTCAACGAGCGGCAACCGATATCACCATACGAACTCGATACATGATCATGCTTCTTGAATACGATCGAGGAATACCATTCAGCCACACATGCATGGCGGCCGTCTCTCAGTGGACATTGCTGGCCGGTTACCTCGTCGTTCCGGGCACGTTCACCTCCCTTCAGCGGTTAAACGAGTTCAGCGGGGCATCAGCTACCGTCGTTCGGGCAATTCAGAACCCTCCATTGCTCGCAATCGCCTGCATATGTTTCTTCGCCGGTGCCTCTGCAATGTCATGGCTCGCGTGGAGATGGAGATTCAACGATATCTGGCTTTCCCACCTCTTCCGGTGAGTGAAACACGCCCACTGACATGACTCTTAATAATGAGGGCAGGCCCACGCTTCTCAATGCACTGGCCGGTTTGCTGACTACGTTGGTCAACATCTACTCGGCGCAAGATGGTGACTGGTCCATCATGGCACTCTTGACCGTTATCCTCACTGCTACGGTGATGGTTGTGTCGGGAACCTTGACCGCATATTTTTACTTTTTTAAGCTAGCCGAGATAAAAAAGGAGCATGAGGCAGACATGATTCTGGAGTCTCGCCTACGGTGGCGAAGGGAGTTGGAGTTACAGTCGTGACGGAGAGGTGTTAACCATTCCATCCGTCGGTGTAGGTTGTTGTACTAACTGAATCGACCAGAATCAGATTGAACCGTCTCTTCATCACCAGGATCTGTTTGAATGGTAGACGTAGGCAGTATCTTTGAGAATTACCTATATAAGCCTGCAATTCCCCATGCGCTCTTTTATAAAACAACTATTGTGTAAATTCATCTGTTAAGGAGCTAGCAAGCAACAATGGACAAGACAAAGGACACACCGGATCATGTACTGACAGATGTCGTCCCGGAATCAGGGGGTGGTGCAGATGCGATGATGATTGGCGCTCAGGATGACAGTGTCGCTGGGTCTGAAAACATTCCCTCAGAAATGACGTTGAGTGTGCCTAAATACTCCCAGCCGGACTCGAACGACGTATCCGGCAGCAGGTCTCTGGAGTACCCAGCGATCAAAAATTCAGGTACTGATGCTAGCCCTATCTCCCATACTGTCTCGGGGCCAACGCCGGATGAACCACCGACAGTTGTTCCTCATACTATTCAGGCCTCTCCCGGAATTGCATTGCGCGGCAGCGCTTCAGGTGTTCCCCGAGCAAAAGCTCCGACGACCAAGAATGGCTCTGCCCCCAGAGAAACTCTAGGCTCTGTAGGGAGTATGTCCGCGGAAGAATTGACCAAGCTCATTGAATCGTACTGTGACCCGACTCGATGGGCTAGCGACGAGTCTCGGAAGGATTGGAAGATGTATGAGACTGAAGAGGATGGCTTTGAAGACAATGCTTTTGGCGACGAAGACCCGGATGACATGGGAGATGGAAATCACAGAAAATTTCTGTATCATAGAGAGACCGTAGGACTCTTGAAATTACTGTCCGATACTGCTTCTGCACAGCCTCACCTAGGGAACCTTGTTGAGAAGGTTCGACAATGGATGCCAAAGGGACTACTACTCAGTTCGAGACAGTTGCTCGCTGCGATCCATCCGGATAGATTCCAGAATCCTGAAATGAAGAGACAAGCGCACGCAGCTTTTACTGGTATGACGGAGCCCGTCGTTTAAAAATTGAGTCCTAACTGAATCACCTAGCTATCCAGGATGAATTGAAACGAGACCCCAGCGAGAAATTCAAGGGTCTCAACCAATCCGACGATATACCGATGGATTTCCTCGAGGAGTATCACGAGAAAGCTCATGTCCAGGCAACTCCGCATTTGTCAAGACTGTATGAAGCTTTTGAAAATGGCCAAATCATGGACAAGGACAGTCCGCATCTTACGGACACCGTGAGAGCCGCATATCGGGAAATTGACTTGATCAACACATCGATCGAGGATCAAAATGCGAAGATCCGAAACGAGCCGGAGTTTGGTATGATCTATCCCGAACAGATCATACATTGTTGGAGACTTCATAAAGAATCGCATGACCCTTCCATGTTGTGGAAACTTTGTGAAGCACGCCACTATCCAATGGGCTGGACACATGAGCCTCCTCGTGAGGATTTTTCCTACGATCTTGACCGCGGCCAGTACTGGACGTCAATGCAAGATCAGATCACCACTGTCCTCAGGAAGTATTGGGATCACTCCTTGCAGAACCTTTCCACCAGCGACATTTCCAATGAAATCGTAACACAGATCCTGAAGACGAAGGCGGACTACGAATCTCAAATGATTTCATTCAACCAGTCTCATGAGCGACCGGATCGGCTTAATATCGTCAACGTTGCGGATATCATGGCTCATTATTGTGGTTTGAAGGCCTTCTCTAAGCAGACGATGGCCGAACAGTTCACGAATCTCAAGGCTCACTTGGATCGCTATTTGGCATCAAATGATCTGCCTCAGACGTGGTCACCCAGTCAGCCCATGGGAAGTCCAAATACGACGTCAGCGCTTCAGGTCAAACAGCTTGGCAACGGCAAAGCAGTGATCAAGTCCATGCCACATACCGTCGATTGTACCGTGAAACCGGGTTATACAACATCCGGCGAGAAGATCATTGCGATGCAAAAGATTGGGGCCTACAGCGCCAGGTTTGTCACGGAGAGCGAAGATGGATCCCGTAGAATCGTAGATAGTGGGCAAGCCGGTGGCAAACTCGCCATGGAAGGCGCCTCAAAAGCTGGAGTGCCGTTTACGACAACATCCTACGGTGACATTGCTGAGATCAAAGCGGCACTGCATCGCGGTGAATCGTGGGGTTTGACATATGTCGCGGTATCGCAGTGGGATACTACCAGAGTCAATGCAAATGGAGAGACAAAGCTGCCGTACACCGTTGCAGGTATTTCCCTCAAGGGGTCGGAATTTCACGTCTCCAAGTCTGTCTTGACCTTCCTGGTTGGTGCAAGCGCGGCTGAAAAGAATATTGTCCGATGCCTGGGAGGTGATGAGGATAATGGCCTGTCTGAGACGTTGAAGAGCAGGCTGCAGCTGGAAGATTTCCCACACTTGCTGCAGAGTGGAGCACCACGTTCACTCTCCTCTCAACAATCACTCATGATCCAACAGAGTTCTGTCAGTCAAGAAGTTTCAAAGCTGCGACAGGACGTAGATGGTCTTCTTGTATTGAGACGTGAAATGGAGAAGCTCACCGCCGCGGTTACCCAGCTCGTACGACGTATGCACATTTGAGGATAGAGCCATGGATTGTGGTACGAAAGTTGTTGATTCGAGCTCCTGTTCTTTTAGATTGATCTGGCACGCACCCAACATCAATTATATGTTTTCTTTTTCTGTTTAGCTTGTCAATTTGAGAAAAGATTGTATATAGTCGCTTACAGCACCTCTGTTCTGTTAGTCCTAGAATGCGAGATTTTTATTTGTCGCAGGTTGTGACACCGAGTCGCTGATTAAATGAGAATACCCCGAAACTAACTTGGGAGGTAGCAGGCGTCGGATGTTGTGCTTCGTGACCGGCTGCTGCACGAAACTTAAAGTAGGATACAGTTTTATAGCATTCGCAGTCAGTTGCTGGCTGTGTCGCCGAACCGATACTGGCACCAAGTCGTTGGCAACAGGTAGTACAAGCGCAAGCTCGTCCATTACACGAAGTAAGATATGCAATACCCAAGTCTCTGATCGCGGCGTTTACTTGTTCGTCCAATTCGACTTCCTCTCCTGTCTTACAGGTTTCGTTTCCAAGTATTCAATATGTTTGTCTAGAAATATGAGTTAGTCATGTTTGAGAAATTGGTAATACAAGACTGTTTACCTAGGTTCAGATCGACAGAATCAGCATACTGTTCAAGTCTAGCAATAGTTTTCGTTATTCGTCCAGACGGGATAGGTAGCTTATTTGATTCCTCATGATCGTTTTGTAGAGGCCTAGCTTTGATCCGATTCGAGTGATCAGTGATATTTGAAAGGACGGCTTCTGCAATATAAGCGCCTTTACTGTAAACATTTACGGGTATGTATGAGACAATGCCGGTTCAAGTTTGACGACTTTAGACCACTAATCAGCAACCACGCGACTTAGCTGGACCAGACGGTTGATGCTCACGCTATGGAAGTCCTTGCCACAACCTTCATAGTCACACAAAAAGGGCCTTTCACCCGTATGAGTCCTCAAGTGAAGTATTAGAGCACTGCGCTGGATGAAGCGTTTGTTGCAGTTAGGCTCCGTGCAATGGTGTGGGCGGTCATTCGTATGGATACGACGGTGTCTGTTGAGATCGTACTTATGTCTAAGTGACTAGTCAATATTGGTGAGAACATGCTGTATTCATTAAAAGAAAACGTTGAATATTGGCTGTATCTACCTTCCCGCATTGATCACAGAACCACCTGCGGCTCAAGAGCCGTTGTTCCGCTATTTGCTTAGGGTCATGTATGCGGCGATGCTGCCTCAAGCCTGATGACTTTAGACTGTTGATCAGTAACCACGAGTCTTAGTCAGACTGAAAACTTGATACTCACATCTGAGAAGGCCTTGCCGCAATCTTTATAGTCACACACAAAGGGCTTTTCACCGGTATGAACTCTCAAGTGAACTGTTAGAGAACATTTCTGGGCGAAGCTCTTGTTGCAGTTAGGTTCCGTACAATGATATGGGCGCTTGTTCGTATGGATACGGTAGTGTCGTTCCAAGTCGGCCTTGAGTCCAAAAGACTAGTCAATGTTAGTGAAAACAACCTCTTCACGAAAGAATGTTGAATATGGGCCGTATCTACCTTCCCGCACTGCTCCCATGAACATTCATAGAAAGTTGTCGCAGACTTGGGTGAAGGAAGAACTGAGAGGCGCTCATTATGTGAAGCGGAGGAAGTTGAGGATATGCTTTCAAGGGTCGAGGCTGAAGGAATCTGAAAAGAGTGAGTCCTTAGATTTTCCTTTTCATGTATCTTCTTCTGATCGCTTGCTGGATTTATTGGTGAATCGGTCGTTAGGATAAATGCCAAAGGACTGCAATCGGTATCGACGGTACTTTCACAGGTCGAGGCTGAAGGTCTCATGAAAGGGACAGATTCTGGGTTCTTCGAAGGATCGCTGATCATGTATGGATCGAAATGCACGCCCTTCGGCATCATGTCTGCAACTGGGGGACATAGGAGTCGCGTCTCTGTCGAAGGTGGCACCGACTTTGAAACCTGATCATGATCATGCTCCGGATAGCTGCGTCCATGCCGTATCGGCAAGGTGTAAGACTTCCCCACTCTGGAGTCTTGTGTGCTAATCCAAGTACGATCTTCGTATCCCATTAGAGTTGATGGGAAAGCACCACCCTCTATATAGTCCGGTAGAAAATTGGTACCAGAAATGCTTTTATGGATCGAGGCTGAAGGACTCTGAAAAGAATGAGTCCTTGGAGATTCTGAGAAAAGTTGTGGACCCTCTGAAGGATTGCTGATCTGATACTCTTGACGATGTTTTAACGCTCGCAATAGCGTAGCAATGGACTGCAATGGTTCCTCGGATTTGACTTGGTGCTTAACAGCCAGTATTGGCACCATTCCATAAAACTGGCTCTGCAATTGGAACATGTCTTGAAAGTAAGAGATAGCCGATGCCAGGGATTCCTCAAAATCCCCAGCTGTCCACTGTGACCTCTTTTGGATGGTTTGTAGATCTTTTGCAAGCTTTGATGGCGGATTATGAAAAGTGGCGATACTTAGTATTTGATGAAGTACTTTGAAACTTGTTGGAGTCATTTCATTTATGTGAAAAGCGTGAACGAGAAGAATAAGATCTCCTCCTGCACCAGCTGTAGGGAACCACAATGGGCATAGAGCAGCCAATGTGTACAATAACAGCAGCCACTGCCTTGAATAAAATCCCTCATTACTGAGCCGACGTAGGATGTATTGAGTACGTATGCGGGCATGTGGAGTAGCGAGATATGTCTGAAACTCTGCAAGATCTGTGGGAATAGCAAGTGATGGCTGGAGGTGATGAAACCAATCATCATGTGTCTCCATCCTAGGATTGAATCAGACATGAAATCAAAATCCAGTGGAAAGAATTTGCCGCTCACCATACTAAAACGTTACGCGCAGCTTGTAACTGAGATGTAGGAATCTCAAGGTTCACATCGACAACCTCATCAGCAGTGCCGAATGATTCTGGAAGATAACGGTTGCCAAGGAGGATAACCTTCTGAACATCATGAAGTATGACACATGATTTTTCAAACTCCTCCAAAGACGGGACCATTGTCGAGAATTGAGAATTGATCATTTTTAGATCTCTGATCCTATTATGCCATGGATCTCCTTCCATCAGATGCTCCGTGAATATACGCGTTGTCTCCAGCAGTGGGAGAGTAAAGTCTAAGCGACTGATGTGACATTGGAGTATCGACATCTGGACGTTAAGAAGGTTCAATATGTTCTTGTACGACTCAGACTCTGACAATAACAGACGGAGAATCCGAAACAGCGTTGCGTAGGTCCTTCGGTCTAAGTTGCCGTTCTGTATTGCTTTAAGCCAGAGCGTCAAATCTTGCGGTGTCTCCTGTATATTCTCCAAAGCGCGGGGAAGATAGAATGGACATAGGGCTGCCAGTTCGCACAGTGGCAAGACGTCGTACCTTCGCGTGGAGTAATCAACGATGTGTTGCAGCAGATATTGTCGCGCCCCAGAAGCTGAGGACAACACGAATTGTTCATACTGTTCGACGCTCAGCGATGGGAGGATGGTAGCTCGATCACCGTCACATTTTCGACACCTGTACTAGTCTTAAAAAGAGCCATCAAAAAGGGGAAGATAACGTACTCAATGTATACATTGTATCCTGCGATGATTCCCTCCATCGTGATCCGGACGGCTGATGTATGATACTTCCTGGTTTACACCACGCTGTATTGTCGTACTTCCCGGAGAAGAAATACTCCCGCAGAGGGGGGAAGGGGGCTTCATTAAATGGCCAACAGTCTCAACTGCACCTGCAGGAATCTATTCAGCCTTTTCCGGTAATGATAACTCTCAGCTTGCGTGATGCAAGGCCCACTTGGTTTTACCACAGTGCATGACTAGTATTCGCTCGGGCGCAGTGTAAACAAGCAATTGCTATTTTGACAAATCTAGTGTTGTAGTATCCTAGCTTGAAGCCATTTACAAGATCCAAGATTAGACACACTGTGTCGCGTTGCAACGGGAAAGAAAAACAATAAAATATAATAGGGAAAGTAGAGTGATGGCTAGAAGGCAATGAAAGTATTAATTTTATTTACATATCGCACCAATTTCCGTCGAATTTTTCGATTCGTATAACTCCTTTGATTTTAGTTGCCAGTCTGTTGCACTGAACCCTTTGTCGACTTGCTCTGCAATAATCTGTCATCAATCGGAGTCATAGCTACGAAGTGCCTTTTCCAGTTCTTCAAAGCAACCAGTCGCCTGTCTTCGTCTTCGCTGAAATCCCCCTCCCCCCCCCCCCCCTTTTCGTTGACAGACGAGGCAAGATGAATCGCTTAGAGCCGTAGTAGGGCTTCCCACCGGTATGAGTCCTTGAGTGTCTTGTTAGAGCACTGCGCTGGGTGAAGCGCTTATTGCAGCCAGGCACCGTGCAATGGTATGGGCGCTCGTTCATATGGATACGGTAGCGTCGTTGCAAGTTGTACTTGCGTTCAAAAGACTGATCAATGTTAGTGAAATTAACCTCTTCATGAAAGATAGGGGCCGTATCTACCTTCCCGCACTGCTCCCACGGACATTCATGGAAAGTTGTCGCAGACTTGGGTGAAGGAAGAAGAACTGAGAGGCGCTTATTATGTGAAGTGATGCTTTCGTCGCTCGCACTCGGATATAAAGGATGGTTTGCATGTATAGACTCCAGCCTAGAATCAACGGTACTCTGCGGATCCGTGCCAATAGCTGGTGATCCTGAGAAGTAATATCCTTTCATCACCTTCGGTGCGAATTCTTGTATTGGTTTTTGCGCAGACACCCAATATCTGAAACTTAGCTGGTATCATGAAATCCGGTCGTTCAAGACTTACAGTGTCATATAGTCATCTTCCTGTAGCTGGCCCGCAGCAAGGGCAGCCTTCACAATTACCTCATCAGGAGCGCCAGCTAACAGTCTGTCTGCAAAAGCCTTGAATCTACGTCTTTCAAGGCCCCCGTGATCGCCAAAAAAAATCTTCCTCGTCGTCAGACGCGCTATCGCAAAGCCAGTTTTTTCCAGATGACTTGAAAGCCTTGGCGCCACATCAAGCGGCATACCCCGATTTTGGGACTCTGTTAGAAGTTCCGCGATGAAGCCAGTGAGATAGGCGTCCTTCCGTTCCTCTTCATATTTTCCGTATTCGATTGTAAGACTTTGCTCCAGGCATTCGACATAGCCTCCCGGTTTGAGAATACGGAATATATCCCTGAACAGTGCATCCCAGTCTCGAACGCAGCTGACAATACGATCAGCTTGCCAACTTGAATTTAGATAGAATTGCAGGGCTCACCCATCCAAATGGCCAATGTGGATCAAATCAAAGCGACGCTCGAAAATCAAATCGGTGTGATGATCACCCAGGTAGAATGTCAGATTTGGTGGCAGCAAGGGCGGAAGGAGGTCGTCGTTGATTTCGAGTCCGATGACGCGTGCTGATGGATACTTCCTATAGACATATGAGTGGAAAATTTCAAGAAATGCTCCTCAACTTACTCCGCAATTGCTATCGCCCATTCTCCGGTTCCGCAGCCTATGTCCAAGATATTGTGAGGACTGTCGAGATTGCATAGGTGAAGTGCGCTTTGTGATTCTCCCAGGTGAAGTGCGCTTTTTAGTTCTTTCTGATCTCTAGACGTTTGATTTAGCAACTTCGTGGGAGGACCGTACAGGGTTGTTCACCTCTCCCATGTCTAATCATTAGCGAACGAAATTATCTCGAGACGGAGGATCACCTACATCATCAAAACGGTCACGGTCTTGCTCTGTCAGCTTATGTGATGAGCTATTTTGATTAGCAGGCATATTGTGTATATATGCAGTATTTACATACAAATACTAAGATCTCATTAGCTAAATCATATAGGCCCTTTCTTCAGCGCTCATACCTCGGCATTGTCCCGTATCTCAGCCGCAATTTCAGTCAAGTTCGAACCATCCGAGTGGTATCCATCTTCGTCGTCGACAAATAACAGATCTGAGTGCGACATGGCGGTCAACAACCCTGAGTAGAGGATGATTCTGTTGTACGAGGCTGCGAGGCTTCATGCTGGATCATTTATATCCGCCAATGTATAATACGCACTGTGGAGAATGCTCGCCTGCATGCCTCTCGCCAATCACTGGGATTAGCTCTCACACAATGTATCACAAAATACGAAGGTTGATTCGGATGCGAATCCAGGCTGTTCTAGGTCTATTTTTCAAAGCTTATAATCTCTACCCAAGCCAATAGGATCTGCCAGGAGATCTTCTAGTCGGTGTGAGTCTCCGTTTTTGGAACATGCCCCGGACTTCCAGCAACATCCCATGACTGCGGTGGCACGCCACTCAATAGTCGTTGCTTAGCGGTTTATCAAGGTGGAGTTGCCTATCTTCCATAGTCACGTCATGGGCTATTTTATACCATTGCCAAAGGCATGTTGACGCGCTACGTTGCAGCAAAGGCAATATTGGACCTAGACTAGGCACCAGACGAGACATTCAATGAAACGCCACCTGTACTATTTAGGTAAGCCTGATTGACAGGCGAGGCGCAGCTGTTCTACATCCGTTTTCCAAGTGACACAGCTCTCGTCTTCCCGAATCGGTTCTGCCAGAAAACTCTATACTGGCACGAAGTTCCTCTTCTGGAAAATGCTGCGGACTCGAGCAGCAAGTCGTGGGTTTGATGGCGCGCTATTTCTATAGTATCGTTAAGTATCTGTTCGTGTGGGTGATCATTTTTTTTAAAGCACCCTCAACCAGATCCATACCGAAAGAAGTAAGGGAACACGTTCACTATTCGAAGCCGGCCTCCGTTTACAAGTTCCCCGACCGTTCACAGGACAGCATTTACCACCAGAAAGCGTCTGGTTCTATTGAGAGGCATAGGCTCAGTATCTCCGAGACATTCTCGTTGAATCGCCAGTAGTTTTAGCGAGCATTCCGAGTTGGTCCAATGATGGCAGGTTCCCACACTGAGATAATCGGCAATGTGGATAATGCCAAGCATCTAATGCTGGAAATTCTCCAACGAGTAACGTTAAAATGCCAAGCATCTAATGCTGGAAAAGGGGATCAGTGCGCACTAGCGAAGCTCCACTGAGTAACGTCAAATGCCAAGCGTCTGCCTGCTAGGAAAAGTTGCGTTATGACAGGATTACTTTACAGCTATCCCGGATCTGGTGGTTGCAGCGCATAAGCCACTCTCCGGATCTCATTGGATAGCGATTAGGGATTTGCCAAGAATCCCCTTTACTAAATTAGCGCGCACAATGTATGGCACACCTGTGCCTTATTTTCTCTACTCTAGACACACATGAATACATTACATTACACCGTCCCACTCGATTTCTCAAGTTAGCATACGTGAACCGATTCGTACATCATGAGCACCGTGTCAGAAAGCCTCTCAATCCTAGCGCAAGTGGATATAGCGCTGGCTTGGAAATCACAAGCCGCTATTTCTCTGCTGGTCCATCGCGTCCGAGGTCTCGATGCGCAATTACTGCCGCAAGTATGGTTTCCAATCTCGCCAATCAACGTAACTGGAGCGGTCCTGGACGACTGTCTGCGGACATTGTACACGGCATCTGACGAAGAGCTCATGCCTTTTCGAGCCACGATGGAGTATTCGATCTTCACGCGATTTCGAGTTCTACCCTACGTGCATTCGTTGCTTCCCAATGAAGATCTACCATGTCACACGTACTTGACTAACGTGGCCGAAAATTTGGCGTATCGCTTGTACTTTTACAGCTCTATATGGACTCGGTCTCTAGTCCAGTTGTCTCGGGCCCAGAATAATGGAGCACCACTTTTGGGGTCCAGAAATTTGTCCCCAGAGGATTGCTTCCGTTTGGTGATTATAAGTCGACGCCACGCCTTGAGATACGTGCAGCTCTTTCCCGATGCCCCCTTGATACCAGAGAGCAGTGATCGACGTCACACACATGTCAACGCGTATGTCGAAAGTTGTGGTCGCGTCAAAAGTAGGAGTCAGATCATGGACTTTTTAAACATCGGTAGGAAACTACTAGCTATTGAAAGAGGTCTAGACTGTCCCGGTATTTCCCTCATTATGTTTCTGGACGTTCGCGAACTGTTGGATATGAGAGCCCGAGATATCTACCAAATGATTCAACTTCTCGGATTGTTCGGGCGATTCCCAGAAGTCACGAAGGCTGCGTGCGGGCTCAGCTCCGATTTACATATTTATCAAAAGGACTACGATCTGAAGATATAAAACAAGCTATTGAACTCAATAACGCATGAAAGGCGCCACATCACCCTCGTCAACACGACCCGGAAAATCTTCGCCCTCATCCGGTTTGTCAGCGGGGCCATTAGCATACACCACAACCGCGAGAAGGAGTCCATCCGATTCAGACAAATCCGCCCACTGCATCCACAATGTCGTCCTTGCTTCAAGCGCTTGAATGCGTCTCACGTTCACTGGAGTAGATTTGGGATCACTCTTGTCGAATTCCGACTTAGTCACACGGTGAGACCCGGCAATGGGTTTAAAAGTGACATTCTGCGCGATTGGTCGGATCAATACCATGCTATCATGCATATGATAATTTGGAGGTCCAAGCATGTAATTCGTTGATGCATCTCTTTTCGCTTCGGTCTTCCGGCATCCTACCACCCGAACAAGATCCTTCATTATACGTGGCTTTAGGCCGTCCAGGTTTAGATGGAGATGAAAGGGCTGTCGAATTATTAGTGATTCATACGTATGCTGCACTCGAAACAACCTTACATTGATTCCAGCTTGCACGTAATTTGGTATTTCTTTCCAGAGTTCTGTGTCCCAATGTGGTTGGATGTAATAGAGAGGGCTGTCCTCGGGCCCTTCACGAGGTAATTTCGCACTCTCCGTCAAAATAAACTCGCGAAGCTCTTCCGAAGGCTCCTCGCTCGCATGTAGAATTGCATAACCTTGAGAGTCCATCGCTTCCCATTGCCATTCGTCATCACGGCGGACCTGTTGTGCCTCCATGCTGGGCGGGGTAGGTGGTGGGTCTTTCACTTTGCGGCAATACGGGGTGACCAATCGGATGAGGCTAATGCCCGACTACCAACTACCAGAGTAGAGTCTTCCTTTCCAGTAGATATAACCACCCGGAAAAAGGTTGTCGAGTTGTTGGCGTGAGACAAGTAAGCAAAGAGCGGAAAGCGAACCCATACTTATATCAAGTACATTGAGTGTAGTCCTTTGTATTTGGGTTCGATATACAACAGAGAGCTTTGCATTCGCTGCTGGGATCTTGGTCTGAATTTTCAAAGTTGGTCTATGATGACACGAATATTCTAGATTTTGGAGGGATCTAGCAGTAGTACATGAGAAATCGTATTCCACAGACAACAAGCAGGATGTACCAGCAGAGAATCGGCAGAGCAACCCGGACGGGCCTAGATTTGCATCGGGTCGTTTCCTTCCGGGACCCTATCGCTTTCTCGACATCAACATCAGAGGCGTGCATATGGACAGGTCGTCCTTGAGTCAATGCGTCGACTATCGTGCAGATGCATGAGAGAATCTTTCGCTTTCGGTAGTATGCGGCGTTCACTGTGATAGTCATCAGCAGAGATGGATTGGATGATTGATGTTTACATACACGTTTTGCATCGGACAGAGTAGCGTGGGCCTTTGAGCTTTCCATTGCGGGTGGACACTTCGAATTCGGTCTTGACTTGAATAGAGTGCATGGTCGTAGCAGAAGAATTCTTTGGACCACTGGATTTGAATTTGGGCTGCATCAAACACAATATATGCATGGCGTACACATTTCTTTTATATGTCGGTCAGGTATACGCAGTGACGACGATTCGGACGTTTATCCCAGAGTGTCAATTAATAGTCTGATTCCAACTACTTTAGCCTAGTGAGAGATATTGAATCGGTCATTAGTAGCTTGATTCGAGGCACAGCCATCGGCTAAACGAAGACATAGGAAAGAAAATCTAAGATCCCGTTCTCCAACGCCATTCTCTTTCGTCAAGCGTAGCTCTAGCGTTCCCCAAAAGCACGTAATAGTCTCTCTCATCCACTGTATCATTCCGGTAGGCTGATATAGAACAATATTCCAGAATCAAGCTTTTCCCTAATTCGCGATGGTCTGGATTGCTTAACATAATCTCAAAGATATCCAGGAATATCCGGCGAACCAGGATCATCATTGTCTATATTGGAGTTACTAGTAGCCCTTGCAGTCCTTATAGAGTACCTACTTGTATCTGGGAATCCGTCTCTGTCGTCATTTATAGTCACATCGGCGTGTCAGACAAAATGCGAGGGGAATCTGTTGCGTTGATGGATGCAAACAACAGCTGCTTGAATAGCAGTCATAGATGTTTGTTATATCACTAAATAATCTTTGGATGATGCCAGCAATGATTAAATTAGGTGTGGGACCGGAAAAAAATTGCATAATCATGATTTGGAGTCCAAGATACAACTAGCGCACAAACCAACACTGTCCACGCAGTTGCGGTAATTATAATAATGTCTGTTCCGAGATCGTGCGAGTAGCCCATCAAGTATATTCTCTGTTCCAATTCTTCGATCATATTAGGTACACGAACACTAGCATGCAAGTTCTCAACGCGTAACCGGTCGACCTACCCCCACCCCCCCCCCCTATTCCAGTAGACTTTGCTTCATCATTTCCATCACACCATTCGTCTCGACTATCAGATACTCTTGAAAGATGAGTACCTTCAGATCGATTTCTTCGGTGTATAGGTAGAAAAGCGATAAGGCCTCACGTAACTCCATCAACCAGACAGCCTTTGATTCCAATTCTGGTGCACGTAAAGCTTCCATGTATTCGAGAGACGGGTAGTTTGTGTCGTTTATATCGAAGAGCTTGCAAGTTCCTGCTTCCTTGAGCCTCGTTAGGGTCTCTTCGTCGAGATCGAAAAGGCAACACCAGCCACATCCTAGTGGCGCTACTGGGTGACAATCGAATTCATGTTCTTGTAGCCAGGATGTGACACGTGTGACATTTTCAGAAACCCAGGTCTTAGGGTTTGTTTGCCGCAGCTTCGCATCGGCAATACAATCATCTTTGGTGTAGGGGGGAATCCTCAGAAACTGTGTATGTTTTAGCCCTGCACGCATAGGAGAGTGAAAGAAACTGACATATGCTTTTGGTGTATCCATTGTGACTTTCGCTTGAAACCGGAATAGAGTAGTGATCAATAGACGGATGTTCACAAGAATAGATGGGAATCCAACTTATATATTATCTCTCTACACTCCAATCACAGACAGGGTGCGGGTGATACAAAGATGGTGGAATTGTTGTTGAGTCTCTCTCTTGCAGTCGACCTATCAGAATGACATCGGGAGAGATGTGGCTTGCATTTTGAATAAATGAAATTAGATCATCCAGTTCGCGGTCACTCAATAGACCGTCTTGACAGGGGTCGAGAGTATCTGGTGTCGGCGGAGGCGTAGGCGGGGTTGAGCGGACTCTGATCGTCTCTTCGAAAGTCGGTATACTCTGCGATTCAGGTTTGGCTCGCGTAAGACCTGCTGTATAGATTGCCACTGGATTCACCACTTTTGTCTCTCTTACGGTCTCGATAGTTGGCCGATTTGAGTGGACTCTCGTATTGGGCATTGATGACAAGTTGCTATCAGCTCTAGACAGAGCCGCCAACGCTTCGGTTTTAAAAATCAGGGAAAGGATTCTTTTCCATATCTGTTTCCACCAGGTCAGCTTCGTTTCTTCAGGTCCGGTACACTGCTTCTCTAAATCTAGATCCTCAGGCGGCAGTTTTTCTGAAGCATTGTGGCGAAATAATTGATCTAGCGAGGCCGGACGTTCCACACTCATGTTCGCAATATGCAGGGAGAAGAGATTCAGTTCCAGGCCGTTGTGTCTGTTAAGTTGCGGTGACAGTAGGACAAGATGCAAACAAGGCTGGCTTGTTATATGTACGTCGAATGGATTTGGTCTATAACTGAAAGAAGCATATAATATATTTTTATGTATCATACTAAAGCATGCATCATAGCTGATAGTCGGGCGTTTGCTCTAGGCGCCGACTATAGTCTTAATCATAACCAATAGGATACACTGCCGGCGAAGTACCAATCTTTTGATCCCCTTTTCACTCTGATCGCTTCGGAATGTATTCCTATACCGGCTACAGAAAATATCAGGACCCATCTTTCTCCACCACCTATGCGGATTAATCTCAGAGCATCGACCAAGCTCTGAATTCTCAGGCAAGAGTACGAAGATCTTGCGACACAGCTCGAATTCAAGGCTTTACGGCTAGTAACCCACTGGTATGTCACGATACTGATGCGTAGCACTTGGCTCAATTAACGAGTGAAGGAGATTGTACTCATGCTGATCTAGTTGAAAAGGACCGTGCGTCTTATCGCACGGATATAGTAGCGCGCGCTCGATCAGGATAAGATGAGTGATGTTCTGAGGCTATACTAGCCAAGGGTATGATTTGCTACAGCGATAACATGACACCGCCATTGTCTAACAAGCAAGATTCTAGCTCATGGTGTACCTCTCCGTATTTTTGCAACTGACGTGCGATGTAGCTACACCTGTGGTACACATTGATTGGTTTAGGAAGAAGACCTGTTACCAATAGCCTGAACCAGAACCTTGTCAGATGTCCTTCCTTTATCATTTATGCAACTAAGCGCCTAGTCGCTTTATCTCGTCGACAACGCGCCCCGATTTCCGTATCGTTTGTACTAGACAATTGTTAGCATCGGACAAATGTGACTGCATTGCAATTAATCTTACCGAAGGAGCGCTCGGACAACAGGATGATACTCATGCAGGCTCGTAATCTAGTCACAAGACGCTAACCAGAAGGGTCTGAAAACTGTCATTGATGACGGTTTTCA